>NW_008824368.1:1338386-1347559 GCF_000699105.1 Pygoscelis adeliae
TGCTGGGTCCTGCTTTTGTCATAGAAGAGTCTGACATTTGTGGTCTGAATGGCATTGTCTTGATAATAGATGTCTACCACACAACCAGTATCTAGAGATAAATACATTAATAGCTGATATGGTCAAGTATTGCTGTGATGGTTGGATGACTTCCTAAAGCAGATGCATTGTATGGGCCAGATCCACGTATGCACTAAATGGCATAACTCTATCGGTGCCTTCCAATTTATCTACCAGTGGGAGCACAGTTCACAAGCTCTGTACTCTCAGGCTCACCATACGAAGCTCTGCTATTATAATAAAACTAATCATGTTGACACCTTCTCATTTGGATCTTGCTGAAGAGAAGTACACATTTAGATATAACACCAGCAGTAATGAAAGGTAGATGGGGGAAAAAGGCGTTGTCTTTGTTGAGAGCAGATTATGCATGTGCTCACTCAGCTCTGTGATGATCATTGAAAAAGAATGGTTCATTTTGGTAAAGTTAAGAATTTTTGGTCATTACCCCAGGGGCTGACTCTTTAGATCTTACTAGCACTGAACCGAAGTCATGGGACCAAAAGTGACTTACTGGACAAGATTCTCAGCTGCTGGAAATTGGCATAGATCCACTGAAATTAAATGGAGCTATGCCAATTTATACCATCTGGAGACCCAGCCCAGCATGAATAAATGTTAAACAAGCTGGTTTTAAACTAGGAAAATAATTCCACTTCTGACTCGCCTTCCAACACATCCTTAATAAATTACCTAAACGAATTACACAATAATTAAAAGGAAAATACCTGCCCAAGGAAAACTTTCTGCACCTGTCCTTTCAAATGTTTTGAGGTTTTCTTGTAAAAGAGATCTTAATTTCTTTTGTCAGACCATTGTGAACATCCTCAGAAAATTCACAGGCTCAGGAATGTCTCCCCTCCTTGTCCTCCATTGTGAAGGCAACTAACCAACGTAAGACTGACACAGATTAATCTGGAATAAATACCAAGAGTGCGAGGGTTAGAGTGACTCCTTGGGCCCCAACTCGCTGAACTCGGCGTTCAGCTGCGTATCATTGTCACACTCCGCATGCAGATGGACCTGGGACATGCTCCTTTGCGGGTAACATTAAGTTCTCTCAAGGGAATAAGAGGAAATTTCAGAAGACTATAAAAGGAGATAAATTACAAGGATACACAAATATACAGTATAATCACATAATTTCACTTTCTCCAGGGAAAGCATCTAGGTTTAAGTTGCTTACCAGTGGAACTTTACAGCTCTTGTCAATGTAAATTTTCTCCAGTTCCAGTGACAAGAAGATATTGAAAAAAGGTATCCTTCAGGGAAGATAAAATTGAAGTAAAAGCTGTGAAGTATACGAAAGACAGATAGGCTTATTCAAAGGGTATGTCCTCCATAGTGAACACTGACTGAAAATTAACTATGCTCTGGGGAAGAAAAGGAGAAAAAAAATTCTCGAGGATACAAGCCTCAACCAAATATTGCTCGTGGACAAAATATAATTTTAGATAACCACAGAAACACTCTGAAAATTGTCAGAAGGAGAAACCAAGGTGATGACTGGAACTGGTTGACTAATCTGTCTCAAATCTTGTCATTTGTCATATCAGGGAACTAACTATTCATGAGCAATATTTTCTCCTAGCAGTTGACTTATTCTTTTTTATTATGTGGTAGCGCCAAGCCTCAGCGCAGCTCATAACCGAATATTTCTGGATATTTTGAAGGGTTTTCTTTAGTGAGTCTCAGCACCAAAGGCACAGGACCACTAACCACACTAAGGCACTGGGCTGGCAAACTGTCTAGGATGTCCAGAAATAGAGCAGCCTGACACTTGTCCTCTCAAGGGAACAGAAAACAGGTTATCTTTTTTTTTTTTCATGGATACTTGGAAATGTGGAAAAATGTGCAATTAGTTCTGCAGTGTGGTGAATTATTAGTATTAATGTTATTCTTATTTATGCTTAGAGAGCCTATTTTGGTTGGTATTGTTATAAGATGAATGACAAACAGATGATGACCTTGAGTGATAACCAAACAGTGATAACCTTGGGCATCACTATAAGATGTATTTAATTCTTGACCTTGCCATCCCATGACATACAAATACAGCTGTGGTAACTAGGACAACACAGGTAGTAACTAGGAACATAATAAGGGCACTTGCTTTTATGAATTTGCCTTCTTCGTAGATGTAGAAATTTTATTTCTCTAGAAACGTATAGAAATCAGATAATACAATCATATATGCAAAAAAACTGACTACTGTGAAATCAGAAATGTCAAAATTTACAACTTTCTGACTCCTGTGGTCATTTCATACTAATATTAATGTTTAAAGCAATGTCAAATTAGAGGATAGTATTTGTTTTCAAATCTTTGGCATACATTTTTCTCCATTTCTTCCAAGTTCCTTTGGTAAGTGGAAACAGCGTGGATTTCCAGTGGTGTAAAAGCAACCCACAGCTACAGGCACAGCCACACAATCCAACACAATCAAATTACTGGGGCTTACTGCAGTTTCACCTGTTAGATAAGCAGAAGCAATGGTGTCAATGCCCTTCTCTGAGGTTATATGCCTGAAGCCAAATGGAGGCATCTAAAATTTACTGGCCTTTCCAGAGAAGATGCCTCCGTTTTCCCAGTTCCAAAATGCCAACAGTGTTAAACCAGGTTCCCTCTAAAATACTCCAGAACATAAAGAACTATATCAAGGCTCCTGAGACTGTATTAATGAACTGCAATAAATTACCCACTCCCTTCTCACTGGCTAGTGTTTAGTACAAGATCTGAGATGAAGTTGAAACATTTGAAGGTTTGAGAGGGAACAGATTCATAGAGATACCACTTAAATGCCATTTCCTCAGTGCTACCAAGTGATAAAGACATATCCTATCATGAACTTGGTGCATGCCAAGGTAGATGTTATACGACTTTTCATTCAAACGTTTAAAAATAGTCTAGCACTATTGCAAAATCTATATGCCATTATTTACAGCAACAAGCTGCAGAACTATTTGTTTCAGCAAACGTCACCCGAGGGAACTTTCAGTAAAGAGATGAAAAATTTTATAGCTTTTTTTTATCTTTGCTTAATTGTGTCTCCATTTTACACTACACTCTTTATTCTCTGCCCTTTTGACATAGCCAGCTGCCTTTCGGAGCTCTGTGAAGAAGCAGGCTGGCTTCACGCTGTAACAGGCACCAGCTCCCAAAGCCTGGTCTATTGATGAGTCACATTGCTTGTGTGTGCCTGTAAGCACATCGCACAAGTTCCTATGCCGTTTCCTTTCGAACTGCTGGGGAGGAGGGGGGCGAAAGTGTGCGTGAAGCATAAACTACAAAAACAATGTTGGTAACGAAGTCTCCTGCCCCACCGTAGAGCACAATAACCAGTGACACAGTGGAACGTCTGGTTCAGAGGCAGTGCAGGTTCATCCTGTTATCGGCCCGGCAGCCCGGGGAAGTGACGTCAGGCGCACAGGGCTCTTGTCTGAAGGCAGGGAAACACACTGAGATGTTTCAACACTTCTACCGAGGCAGGAAGTCTCTTTTCTAAAGGTTGAATTGTGCTCACGTCAGTCCCCCGAGCCATCTCTTTCCCCAGCTGGCCATCCCCAGCTCAGCCCAGGACAGGGCTACTACCCTCAGCTCGGAGAACGCAACGCCTTCGGTGAGGCTCAGCAACGCCTTCAGTGAGACTCAGCACCGCCACGGCCAGGCTTGCTCTGAAGGACACCAGCCAAGCTGTCAGGAAGAAATATTCTCACACAGCCCTTGCTCTGCAAACTCTTCTTTGAGCAGAAATTCCCTGTGAACTCACTAAGGCTAAGTGGAGAACGTGCATGCAGATCAGCCTATTACCGCACTTCAAAATCGCAGCTACCCAAAGCAATACTTGTAGTTACACCATAGTGGTGTACACTACACATCTAGCCTCAAAACCAAAAACTGCACCTGCCAGACCCTACTGATGCACTCTCCTGCATGAACAGACATCCTGAGGACTTCTGTTTTCTCTATCACTTGGCACGATCCAAGTATCATAACAGCATTATAAAATGGTCGCTACTGAACATTCCCCTCCAAATCAGCATTGTGTGTGGAAACACATGTCAGAGCACACTTAGCACTTACTAAATTTGCCTGTGTGTGCTTAATGAGGCTTTCCCTCTCCTGTTTCCAAATGCCACTCCACCACTCTTGCAAGGGTCAGACCTCATAACCTGGAGTCACTTCATCCCCAACACACGCATACCCTTACTGATATACGCAGCCCCATGGCTGCTCAGGCAAGGCACAGAACAACCTCTCAGGAGGCCAAGCCCTCTTCTTGGGTGTGCCAATGTGGCTCTAAATAGTATTGATACTTCTGCCCTTTTCAGAACATGTCTTTGCTCAACTAAAACAGAGTTGAATTTAATAGCTTAGGTTAGGACAATGTGAACTTTTAGTGACTAGTAGCGGCAGTCCCTGTAGCTGCACTGGACAGCCTGGTTCATGTAAGCCCTCTGTGAAGTCTCGTTCATAGGTGCCACAAGTGAGAAAACATACTTCATATAATCCATCTCTGTACTGCTGGAAATCAGGCAGCCTGGCAAATGCTAGTTTAAGGGGTGGCAGCCTGCTGGCCAAAACCAAGTTTTAATGAAGTTTCCCTTTTCACCATGAGATCAGTAGAGGGTCCAAGGTGCTTCTGGAAGCCTTAACATTTTCTTTTACTACACAGTCCAAGAGAGAAAAACGTGGAGAGTCTCTTCACCCTCTTCACCCTTTAACACTGATGCCAGCAGCAAGGGATCTATCTGAGCTACAGTGAGGGGCCAAACTGCAACCTTGAGCTGAGAGCAGCAGGGGCTCTTGAAAGCACAGGATTATTTTTGGTGTGAAATTCAAAGACTGATCAAAACCCCAACAGGAGAAGTTTACCCTTAAACCTTCTACCTAACCAGCAAGGCACTGCAAGATATAAGTCAGGGCATGAGCAAGGTCTTGAAAGTCTCAGGTTCCTCTCTGGGCCACCAGAACAGGTGAGGTACAAAGTGTCCCTGGTGGCATGTACAGAAACAGTGGTCCTGAAGTAGCCACACAGTGCACTCTGCAAAACCCTTGCTAGCAGAAGACATGGAAATGCCTACACATCTTGTGGCCTGACAGCTCTGGAGAAGCAATGATAGGTACTTCATGGTGCTCACAAGGAGTGTGCAGAGAGTGGTGACATAGGTTTCCCCTGGGGCCAGAGCAGGTGGATTGAATACCTGTAACCCATCCAAGAAGGAGGTCATGGTGGCATCAGCAAGCATATAACTACATCAGTACTTTCCAGTTTGCTGTTTCTTGAGATGGAGATGAAAGCTTTCTGCAAAACACCCACTGTACTCCAAGTGGTTGGTCCACCAGCAGCCCTGTCCATTGAATTATAGAATAACATTGTTATGGCATTTAAAAGAGACTTTTTTTCCCACATAACCCAAAAGCTGGAGTTTAAAATTCCTATTGTATGAACATTAATATGAAAAGAATGCTGTCTCCTATTATGGAATTGTGTTATAAAACTGGAATGCTGTCCCCGCCCCGTCTGGCTCGCAATCATCCAGACTTTGCCAAAAATCATCCTGTACTACGGAATGTGTGTGTCTCACGACGGGAACTGCCTCCTGACTCACAAAGACAAGAGGCCACGAATGTGTAAAGCTGGCAGAGGGTTTTTTTTAATCTGTCGGTAACAATCAGGCGACTTGCTTAATTGTTCTGAATTCTGATCTCTACTCTATGTGCAGCCTCCCAACGAGCAAACTGCAGCTGTGTGCCTCTGCTTGTGAACTGCACCCATTGTCCCTCCCAGGAGACTGAGAGGAGCTCCAGCTAATACGCCTTTGTCTGCCCTTCTTGCTGTTCTCAGCTTTTAAGCAATGACCTAAAAACATAATGCCCAAAGTTCAGAGCCTTGGAACCTTCCTTTTCAGTGCTTTGTGCCTTAGCAGGACACCTTGAAAGGCCAGTGTGTGTGAAGGGACTTTCAGGCTTTCTTTGCATGCAGCAAGGCTTCTCTAAATTCCTCTTTCAGAGCAGCAACTGCAAAAGGAGATTTCAAAGGCCAAATCCTCACTCCAGCAGTGCCCATGGTTGGAACTGAGTTACTCTGGATATAGACTGCTCGTAACCCACTGGAGTTTGTTTACCGCATTAGGGATTGATTTCCTCTGGCCGCACTCTGAAAAATCAAGATGTATTGTTTTTTAAATGTCTGTGCATGTCTCTGCTTTACCAGCTTGTTTCTTGCTTGAGAGTTTTCTTTCCCCGCCATTTCAAACCCCAAAGTTATCAAATTAGCTCAGGAAATACCTCTTGGGAGGGCTTTTTCCTCTCTTGCCCACAGGGCTACATCACATGCCTCATAACCCTGGACAAGAACTGGTAAAATTGCTGGGGTATTTTTGAGGGAACTTGTTCAATTACACAGAGCACATTCTAAGCCATACGGCCAAGTCCTCCTCCGCACAGGGATGATGTAAGCACATCCAGGAAACCTGGGATGCCAAAAATCTCAAACTCTGGAGGAAATATTTGCAGGTCGACATGGCTGCAAATTGGTCAGAGTGTAGCAGCCTGGGGAGTGTTCAACTCGCAGCTTCAATCCGAGCCTGGAGAAGACCAACACAAAGACATGGTTGCACTGGTCAGATCTCAGAACAGAGCCTTGCTGGGATGGGCTGAAATGCAGCTTCTCAGGGCTGAAGAAAGTAACATTTTTCCCCAGCTTATGTGTCAGGAGGGTGCACAAGGAGAACTCACAAGGTTAAGAAGATGAAAATTGCCAGGATTTTGCACTGACAAAGCTAGATAAAGTGTTTGAATAGAAGAACGCTGGATGTAAATAAAAATAGGATTGTACTACTCTGACAGCACTGGGACGTGTGCCAATGGCAGATATCAAGGCAATAGATGGTCAGGAAATATGACACATGGACCCACTTGATTACTTGATAGATGCTTTTTAAAGCCTCTTGTCTGCCTTCATCCAAAGTTATTTCCGATGCAGTTCCCAAAACGAAGGAATCTCTGGCGAAGATAAACAAGACTGAGTTGCCTTCCTCTGCAGGCTAAAGCAAAGATCAGAAAATACAGCACAAGCAGAGAAAATTAAAACACAGAAAAGGAAATGCCAATCATTTTCCTGACTAATAAATGCTAGGAGGAGAAATCCAAGGTTCACAGAAGGACCCGTGTCTCTATGGAGTCTGTACATTTCTTCCCTCCGAGATTCTCTGAACTCCACAACACTGACAGTTCAGTTTTGCCAATTATGCAACTTCTTAATGCTTTTGTTGCTTTTATGACATGTGTCAGCTGAGCGTGCAATCAAACCAAATAAGACTACAATAATAAAATAACCCACATTAACTAATTATCTTAATAACAACCCTGTTAAGAGTGAGACATCTGATAGGAGAGATAGAAGCAATAATAAAAGGGCACTGTCAACTGCATGAACAGACTTGTGCTGCCTCCCAATGTGATGCTCTAAGGATATTAACCCCTGCAGTGCTGGGAGAGAACTCTTGGGAGGCACCAGAGGGTGAGGTTTTCTAGAGACTCTTAAGGAATCCAGACCACAGGGATCAAAACTAGGGAAAAGTTTTGGGATGGGAATGAGATAGGAAAGACATGCCTGAGAGATATTTCCTCTATTGTCTGTGAGCTGCCTTCTGCAGGAGTACATTATCGAGCACGTGGGCTGCTGGGGATGAGCTGTACCAGAAAATAAACACAAGATTTATGGAGCAGACTATGTTGTGAACTCAGACTTAATACATGGAAGGTGTGAAGGGTCATACCAGAAAATCTTCCTCGCTCTTCACCAGGCCCTACTGACCTCCAGGGTACAGGAATACTGCTGTCCCCACAGCTTGCAACAGCACCAGCCTCCCAAAACTGGGGGAAAAACACACTGATGTAACACCAACCACCATGTCCTTCAGACCCGGCATGTGAGCTGGATCAAGAGAGAGGCACTCAGTGTCCTGTTTCCTCCTGGGAATCCTTCAGAGGTCTTCCAGGACTATCCCCAAGGGCAAGATTAACTTTGCCCTGTGCACACAGCCAGCACAATCTGTTCCATGCTTTGGAGCCTGAAATTGTCCCTCAGTGGCTGAAAAGCGACCTGATTGATGAAACAACTGAGCTGTGCTTGTCAGGATGATGGATTAGAGAAACTTGAACATCTCTAATTTTTCTTCCAGAAGATATGACCCAAAAGTTGTTTCTGCACTGAAAGCTAAAATAAGAACATGTCCAGGCAAAGTTTCTCTGACCACTCTTCCTCATGGTGGTACCTGCATTGCTTTAGTGGCCTGAAACCATCAGAAGGTCCACTTAGACAAAAAGCCCTGTTTTAGTCACTTTAATTGCGCTGGAGGATGATCTACAGAACCAAACAGATCCAAAGGAACCACAACAGATCTGAGGGAGTATTCACACCACCAACTTAGAGGATCCTGCTTAGGTGCCTTCACTAAGCATTCCCCTCTATACTCCACGAAAAGACATGAAGTCTCCAAAGGTCAAGCAGGAATAACTCATGGGTGGGTTGCCATCTTTCTTCAATGATTACAGAGGGAGCCTAGGGCAATAATCACAAAGGCTAACATTAGCCTGAGAAGGCTAGTCTCCACAGGTTTTCTTTGTAGTCAATGGAGGGTGAGAGGCAGCTTTGGCAGGAATTTCATAGCACCTAATAACTGCACAGCTCCATGCCCTTCTCCCCACACTCCTTCTCCCCTTCTCCAAAGAGGGAGGTGAGGGAGAATGACATCCCTGGATCAAATTACTCTTTATGAATAGCAGCCTCAGATACTTATTTACAGCCACTACGTTAGTCTGTAGGAATATCTCAGGCCCCAAATCCAGCCCACAGTGGGCTGTGCTAGGGATGGCCGGTTACAATCACATCAGCAGGCATAGCTGCTGTGCATGATTCCACGTAAGCCAGTTTCCTTTGGACAGGTAGGGATAGTGATCGTGCCCCTGTACTCGGCACTGGTGAGGCCACACCTCGAATACTGTGTTCAGTTTTGGGCCCCTCACTACAAGAAGGACGTTGAGATGCTGGAGCGTGTCCAGAGAAGGGCAACGAGGCTCGTGAGGGGTCATGATTCTATGATTCT
>NW_008824368.1:1347780-1367497 GCF_000699105.1 Pygoscelis adeliae
CTTAGGGACATGGTTTAGTGGGCATGGTGTTGTTGAGTTGACGGTTGGACTCGATGATCTTGGAGGTCTCTTCCAACCTTAATGATTCTATGATTCTATGATTCTAGGTAAGTAACAGATTGTGGCTTATGTGTCATATTGCTACACAGCCTAGTGCAATGCAGCTTCTAGGTGTTCAAATGAAATCTTTATTTCTCCAGCTCCTGCCCCTCCCCTAGCTGTCCTGTTGGCTTGCGCTGGAGTAGTGTAGTCAGTGTATGCCGTGTGTCAGAGGCAGACTCGCTGCAGCAGGCGGGCAGAGGAGGAAGGGGAAGGGGCCGCATAGCCCTGCCACTGTCACTGCAGCTGCACCCAGCTCTGATGACCCCCGTTTCCTGCCTGGTTTTGGTGTGTTCTCAGGAAACGGTACCCAGGATCTCTTCCCGTTTCAGACCGTTTTCCAGATTAACAGATGGGGTAGTGCTTTTGGGGACAAACACCTGAGTCACTCCTCTTAGTCACTGCTGCAGGTACAAGCCTTCAAGTGAAATGAGATTTTCACGCAACTGAGGTTTACCCAAGACTTAGGGAGGACTTCTGTAAAATCACCTGTGCTGTCCCTTCAGCCCAACCCACGTTCTGGGGCTTTCCCACCACCAGAAACATGAGTGCACCACGCTTGTGAAACTCCTGAATAGGCAAGAGGCTTCCTTCTCTTCCTACGGAGTGATCTTCATTATGGTAAATGAAACAGGCTGGAGGAGCATCAATCTGCCTGCTCAGGACTTTCACAGGCATGCTCAGCCCCAGGGCACAGCCCAGCGGTCCTCGGGCCTGCTCTGAGGCCAGCAGAGCTGCAAGCCCAACTGCAGCCATGGCCACAGTGCAGGGGGTTGCAAGGACCCCCTCCTAGGACAGGCAGTGCTAGCGTTGAGACCAGTCAAGATTTTGCCCACTAGCCCTAACACTGCCTCTACGTCCTGGGATGCGTCCGCACCCACCAAGCTGTTGGGTAGATTGGGTATGTCACATTTCCATCTCCAATGGCTAAGCAAATGTAGACTTGCATCCCACAGCACCTCAGTTTAAATCAGGAGAGAGCAAAAGTCAGCATGGGTCTCATCCTCGAGCACGCGGAGAACCCACGTGGGAGTGGATGTGTGAAGGGGAAAAGGCCACCTCGAAGACAGTGTGAACTGTGTGGGTGAGAGGACTGGGAGTTTGCTTGCCCAGCCAGAATTTCTCAATCTTTCCTGGGTACAGCTGTCGCTTCCACCTGAGGGTTGTTTACCATGTTCAGAAGGCACTCGGAAATGGAGGTCTCTAGTACAGAAAAAATGCCAAACACTAAGCAATGAAGCTCCAGAAATTTCTGTCTCACTCCAGACTCTCTATTTCAAGACACTTTGGGGATATTCTGTAACCAAAGTCTGTAAAAATATGTATGTGCAGAGAAGCTGAGGAGTTAGCTCAAAGCCTTAGCCATAGGGCCCTTCTCTCTCCTCCTTCACACATGCACCTCGTCATTAATGGGATACAGCAAAGACTTCACCCCTTGGTGACCAGGCAGGAATAGGTCAGGCATCACAGAGCACCTTCTTCCCAGAAAGGCATCCCATCCAAAACTTGCCCCAGTAAGATGACGTCTGATTAGCTGGTGGAGCAGACCCAACATGCTCTCCTTCAAACCCCTTGCAATATTCTGCAAGGCATTGGGAAGGAGGCCATCCTGGGTCTCTGAGGCTACACTTGTGTTGGGAAGCTAACCCAGGCCAGGGCATAGCTTTCATTGAGCATGAAATCATCAAAACAGTTTAATGGTTTCCATGCTCCCTGGTGGAGTTTGCTTGCTTGCCAACTACTGCTCTCCCAGGCAGCGCCTGGGCATCATTCAGGCACAGGCTAGTGGTCCTTCCGCCCAGTTTCTGGCGGCAAAGAAGTTTAGCCATATAGATAGCCGTATGTAAGCTGTGCGATACCACTTGCCCTCAGAGTCAGAGTGGATCTGGGTCGTTTACTATAATAGCCATAGCCAACAAATTCATCTCACTGAAAGGCAAATGCTACTGTCTCAGACTGCCTGCAGACTGAGGCAGCCATGCACTGGTGACAAGTAGCCCACATCTCTACATTTTTTTCACAGCCATCAGGTGTCAAAATGTCTTTTTAAAAAGACAGCATCTCATGGAGAGTTCTTCTCTTCTCTTCCCCTACCTCAGCTTCTTCCATCCACAGTCTCACCAGTGAAGGGATAACATCCCAGTGACGCCAACAACCCCAGACCACATGCAACCCTAAACAAGGAAAATATTTGCACTGTTGACAGCTGCCTTTTCATGTTGTTTAATAGCTGGAAATGGACAGCAGACATATGAACAATCAGAATGTCTTCTAGCAGACCAGCTTCGCTTCCTAGGCTAGCATCTAAGAGCCTTTCTTCTATACCAAGCAGCGAGGTGATGGGCAGCCTTTAAAGGAGAACCGTGTGTCTCGTTTATCTTTCTTCTATTCTGAGGGCTGAAGTCAACAGGAGCTTTTTACACTCTAGTAACTGCAATTTGGAGTCACGAAGGCTATACATGTTTAAGTAGTGTTGGACTGCACTGCAAACCATTCAGCACAGGGGCAAGCACACTTTTGCCCACGTCTCAGAAGTGTGGATTTATAAAGCCTTTCACAGAAAAGGTCAGTCATGGAGAGAATAAATATGGTAAGTACAATTTACTCCCACCAGAATCAGATTTATTCATACCTAGTAATTAGCCTTAATTATACAAAACATAACTGATAGGCAAGAATAAAGGAGTCACTTGTAACATTACTTGTGACAAAAACAATGGCTTGAAAGTAGAAATCTGCCCCCCACCCACCAGAGATTATGCATGGACCATCTTAGCATGCATTCTGGCAACCCCGTTCCTTCCAATTAAATGACATCAGGGAAGCATTAGAAATAGTGTGGGCCCTTTTTCATTGCTGCTTATGACTAACTGATGTAATGTTGAACTGTTTATCACCATAATCCCAACCTACATATCCTAACCACTGAGTCAGTATTTAACTGAATCTCTCAAACCAAAACAGTTGTATAGCGAATACTAGTATTCATCCCATGGGTTCAGAAACTTTGAATGATTATTACTTATATTACTCTAACAGTATGGTCAGTGCCCGTCTGCTGGCCCCGGGCAGGGTCATTGCACTGGGCAAACAGAGAACAAAGATGCCTTGCACCCCAAACAATATATATTATAAAGGTTTCTCAAGCAAAAGGTAGCAGAGGGACAGCATGAAGTTCAGACATAGCTTGAGACGCCATGCACTTTCACCATCACTATGTTTATCAGAAGTTTGAAATACAGGACTGCTCCTGGAAAGCAGTCTGAAAAACAGAGCTGAGGAGTTTCTTGCCTTAATTCTGTGATGTATAAGACAAACTGCTGTTGAACTGCAGCACACACTAGTCAGCACGTCTGCTACCTTATCCATGGCAGGTCTGAAGTTAACCTTCTCTCTGAAAGATGTTCTTCCTACAGGGAACATACTTTTGGTATGCAGAACTGTGATCAGCTGCATGTTACTAAGGTCTGTGGTACAGACCACAGTGAAAACTCAGGCTGCATCCACCTCACATTTCTTCAAGTATGGACCTATCCCAACAAGTAGGGAGCCAGTGAGGGCACCTGGAAGATCTGTAATAACTGTTTGAGCCATTTCTTTTTCCTGAAGCATCACGGGTGCATTCTGAAGAGGATGATCAGGGTTGCTGGCCCAGAGGATTCAGAGGTAAGGGCAGGCATGATCTGAAGTGATGAGAACAGGCAGATGTTTACAGTTAAGCCCACGCTGTCGAGTGGGTACCACAAAAACCACAGGTTCTGGTCCAAGCCTGCTCTGAGGACCAGACCCACGCACCACTCATGCTGTTCATGGGAGGTAAGGAGCCAGAGCATGTCCACTCCATACATGGATCCATGCTTTCCCATTCAGTCAGCCTGCAGGGATCAAACCCAGGCAATGCAGGAAGAATCGCCTCCCAAGTGACCATTTTGAGAAGGGCTTCGTGTCCTCTGCAGCAAGACGGAGTGGGTCTTTCCCAACACGAAGGGGAACACTACGCATCTAAGCCACGAAGGCAGACAAGCTGTGGCCAATCCAACATAAGCAATGCAGGCAGAAAACACGAGGGCAATAAGTTTAAACACGTCTAAGCCTGCCCTCAGGCTCTTCACCCCACAGAGCGGTAGATAGGTGTGAAAGGTGGGCTGGCAGGAAGCTCAGGCCCCCAGCACACTGATCCAATGTGCATCATGGGGCATTGGAGGCAGGACAAAATCTGGGGCGTGCAAATGACTAGTGGCTAGCGTCTGCCCTGGCACAAACAGGTTTCAGCTCTTCCTCAAGTCAATGGGTGTGCCCCAAGCTCTCATCAGAGCCTGAGGCCGCCCCAGGCAGCGCAGCCCAGGGAGGATGACAATGAATGTGAGTAATTCTTGAAATTTGTGGGAAGACTATTCAGACTCTGACTTCCTGCTTCTGCATGTACAGAGGAGATGTTTTTGTCTAAAGGAGTGGAAACAGCTTATGCTGATATAAAGCCTTGTGCGCCGGGGCAGAGGAGCAAAGAGCCCAGGAAAGCTACAGCCCGTGAGGGGGGAGCAGGGGGAAAACACGGGGAACTCTGCGAGGGGGCAGTGCTGACCCAGTGCAAGGAGGGAAGTAACCTACATCTGGGAAGGAGCTCACATATAGGAATTCCCCTTGGACCAAAGGGGAACCAGCCACCAAAGACTGAGACTCTGAGTCACAGCTCATTTCCCAGGGTGCTGCTGGCCAAGGCAACCACACGGTTACCCCCACCTCAAGGGCAGATTGCATTATTTCAGGCCAGCCTAAAAGCCTTTTAATAAAGGTTAATCTGGATGGCAATGCCAGCTTTATAAAACAGTTCATCATCTAAACATCATCAGAAGTTCTCAACGGAGTTTGAAAGGCTGCAGTGAAGGAAAACATTTTGCTTTGAATGCAGCCAAAGAATTAAATAGGATTTCTGTCTGTGGAAGCCATTTGCCTTATTCTCCAGGGAGCCATAGGTAAAAGGAGAACATTTGAGGTTAACAACAGTAATACTTTTTACAATTTGAGCATGCAGAATCTCTTCCCAGCAACTGGAGCCACTTTAATATGAAATGCATCATTAGAGCGATAGGGCCCTGGTGATGGACGACACTGACAGATCACCAGAGTAACCCTGATGGGAGCTGGTGCTCAGAGAACGCACCACATTAATTTACAAGCCTGTCATGATTGCTCTGAGTTTATTTTTAACTAAAATATCCTGGCCTTCAGCAATCTACACCAGGGATACCCTGACTCTGCAGAATGTGCAGAGCAAGAGCTGCAGCATATGCTTTTGTTTTCATCAGCCAAAGGATTCAAGTTAGGAGTACTCAGTATTAAAGTAATGGCTGTTTTTTTCCACCTCTGCTCTAAGGTAGACCATCAGTAAGTCCAGACAACATATAATACATTCATCAACATGGTACTGAACCACAGAGTGGATAAGGAGTTAGAGAAAGATCATCTGGTCCATCACCCTTATCCCAGTACAGATTCTTGTATATATCATCCATTCCCAGCAGATTTCTCTCTAGTTCAAGAACATATTAATACCACAGGGGTGGACACCTACAAATACCCCACTTCTGTCTTACATGCAGAACTGCCTCCTGCCTACAGCAGAAGGTATTCTCCAACCTGTCAACTACTGCAGCTCAGCCATCAGTATCCAGAAGAGCTGCCACACTGTGACAATGAAAAAGCTCACCTACGTGTAGTGCGAGTGCCTTGACAACTGCACAGCAAGGGAGCAAATGAAAGCTGGGGAAGAAAACAGGAAAAACAAACAGCTGCTCCTCAGTTCATGGCATGGGGAAAACACAAGAGGCAGTAAATGCTTGTTGATTTAAAGGCCCCACTGATTTCAAAGTGACCAGCTGGCAGCAAGTGTTGATATTTGGGCCATTTAAGCAATTTTCAGATGATGACACAAACATATCGATTGCCTTGGGACCTACTGGCAACTTTCCTGTATTGTAAGGAATCACTTACTGGAACAAGAGACATTGCAAGTGACAGCCAGAGGAAAGTCTTTGCAGAGTATAGTCAGATGGCAAAAGGGATAAAGACCCAGGACGAGGATGTTGGGACAACCGAAATGCCAGTTCACCATGTTCACGTACACTATGGCACTCACAAGGGGAAAGAAAAACCTCAGAAGGCCAAGGCTGTATGGGAGAACTGGTACCTACAACTTACACCCAGAGCTAAACAAATGGCTGTATTATTTTACAGACCAACCGGACTGCCATGACTGGCCAGTTGGCCCCTGGGAGAAGAATGGGGTGGAAGTACAAGGCCATTCAGAGCCGGGCCCAGTGTAAAACAGAGCCACCTCGGAGACAAAATCTGGTCAGCAGAAGCTCAGAAGGACACCTGTCTGGTTTGCTTTCAGCAAAATCTCCATCAGGTGGTTTGGAGCCAGCACTGCGTGAACACTGCCTCAGTTACGAAGTGAAATTACCTTTTTTGCATGCTCCTGGTCTCCCGGTTCAATCCTTTTTGTTCATCAGCTGCTGTGAGTTAAACTGTGGACACCGTAGGCTCTGTGGTCCCACAGGATGGGGGCTGCCCATGACTTTCCTAGCAGTAGTGTAAAGAATGAACAGGCACTTGCAGGAGGTTACAGAGCTGCCTACTCAGCTGGGATGCTTGGGTAACATTTGTCTCATTCTGCTTAACATGCCAAAACCAAAGACACCTATACATGAGGCAATGGCCTGGCATCCCTTTATAATTACTGGTAGAGAAACAGGTAATTTTTAGCATGCAAGTCATCTGGGCTGCTTTGGACATCTGCGTGAGCATGTGATAAATTGTACCCAAGAGGTGCTATTTCTCTCCATGGACAGTAACACAGAAGGCGGTGATAGTCATGGGGGTGGAAGAGCACTGCCCATCCATCCTCTGGTGCCGGAGGGAGAGGGAGAGAAGGCGACCACTCTCAGAAACCTCTTAGGTGACCCCAGCGTGAATCAGCAGAACTCATGAAAATGTAGCAGAATTCATGGGCAGTATTTCTTCATGTCTACAAGTACAACTCTCATTAGGTCTGTAAAGCAGATGGATATTTTTGGATCCATGAGCTGCTCAGGATATACATACTCGAACCACTTCATAAACAGGTGGGCGTGAAATAGATAGCGAGTGCAAAAAAATCTGTGTCTATAGGTGATTTTTACTTTGTGGTGATATAAATGGTGAAAACAGTTGTTATATAAGCTAAATCTTTTCAGCAGATGGTGAGAAAAAAAAAAATCCAACAGTAAAATAAAAGGCAGATATTTGCCAAACTTTTACACAAGGACCTTAAGGAAGGAAAGTGTTCTTGTTTCTGCCCTGCATACAGCCAGGAAACAAACGAAAAAATAGGCTTTGATAACCATGTAAATGAAAGCCATGTGTCACTGGATTGAGTTTGTGGACCTGGAATAGAAAAAATAAATATACACAAATAAAACAGATGCTCTCATCATGACTGGTTTCTGGTTCAAAGACAGCTCCCCAGCAGCGTATAACTCACAGAAAGTGAAGCTAAGAGGAAATCCAAGTTTCCATGAAGCAACAGGGAATACAGCATTGTGCAATAGCTTTTCCAAACCAAATGTACATTCAGGCATTGCCCAATCGAATGGTAGCCAACAATGTATGCAACAAAGAACTGATTGAATCTTGCTATAAGACACAACCCAAATGACGCTATTAAATACCTTAATCTTGGAGCTGACAGAATTGTGGCATGGCATTTTGTGAGTAGAAGTTATAATGAAGCAGTGGTATTACACACACACAAACACACACACTTTCAACTTCTAACACAAAACTGGAGACTGGAGGAATGGCATGTGGCATCATCAGCCAAGATTTTTCAGGCATAAGGAATTTTCTCACACAACCAACTGTAGGTTAGGAAACTGTCCTATTAATTATGGCTGATGGAGAAGCACTTCTCTTCATACTCTAAAAATTTTCACTTAATGTTTTCAACCACACAGGAGAGTCTTCATTTTTGGGATTGACCTGGTGACTTTATAAAAAAGCAGAGCAGCCCAAACCCCACAAAAATTACAGATCTCTGTAATGTGTTTCTGCCAAAGTCCATGCAGAAAACCAGAGAGCACCAAGCCAAGTGCTCTCCATTAGAAGGTATTCTCACAGACATCAGGGAGAACTGGGATCTGATTCTCCTCCCATTTCTATGAATAAGTCTGAAGAGGATTTTCATTAAGTCAATGAGAAGAGACCGAGTGCAAAATAATTAGCATGAAATTATGTAATGTACTGAACAACAGTATTCTCACAAGAAGGACAGACACATTTCAGGAAAACGTGAACTAGCCGATCACAAGTTACTGGAATGCAGGTGGAGATACATGGAAGTGTACAGTACCTATATGAAGTCACACCAGATGATCTGATAGTCCTTTTCAAATCTATGAATCTATTAATTACCTTGTTCAGTTTCAGGAGAGGATGGCAAAATACTCTATTAAAAGATCAGCTGCTCAGTGAGCACACTGACACTGTCAAGACCCAGGATCTTGACCAGATTAGTAACACACAGCCTGACTCTGGGGGGTGTGCTGTGCACTCTCACGGGAGGCAGCTCCACTGGCACACCAGCTCCCAGGGCTTCTGGGAGCAGACCTGCCTTCTATAATTCCCATTATACCCTCACCTACCTGATGCCAAACCTCTTAATGTTGTCTTGATCCATTTAGAATTGGCCTTATAATAGTGGTGTTTGAAGAAAACTGCGTTTAAAAACAATCCATGCCACACAGATGAATAATGCTGGATTTCAGGCAGTTTTCTCTGCAAACAGAAGTTTAAATTTCTTTTGGTAATAACCCCTTTTGACTTGCCCACATGTAGACAGTAATTATTACTGCTTTTTACGGCTAGGGTATTTTAATCCCAACACATCTCATTCCCTCTCCCACATAGACTGTCTTTGAAGCAACAATAACAAGTACCAGCTTCCCTAGGCCAGTTTGCAAATTTGCCTCACGGCTAAAACAGTCAGAGCAGGCTTAGTAGGTCAGAATTGGATTTCCCAAATATGAACCATTCCAGAAAAAAGTCTTTTTCTTATTGTTAACTTATTAATCATTAGAGAAAAAGAGAAGTGTGGGGGGGGCAGACGTCCCCCTGAGTGAATTATATATGGAAAATAACTGCACAAAATGCTCTGGCTCTATTGAAGTCAATGGGAGTTTTGCCACCGGCTTCATCAGAGCCACAATTTCATCCACTGGCTCCAGAGTGACATCTCATATGTCACCATTTACTAGTAGCAGCAAAGAGTTCACCACCGGGCCTCCCATTACCATATAAAACATAAAGGAAAGCTGAGGTGTCTCTGTGGGGATCTGGCAGCCTCACAGAACTCATCCAGATTCGTTTGCTTTTAATTACTATTACAGTCAAGGGCACTAAAAGCTGTGTGGAGTCTGGGAACAAACTGTTTTCGTTGCCTTCAGACACACATTATCCCAGCACAGCCCTGGCAGCGGCGCGGTAGCGGTACCCAGCCGGAGGAGGTCCACCAGGGGGGCCTCATCCATTTCCTACCAAAAGGGGGACTGATGCCTCTACTTCCTCCCGTATCCCTAGGACCCACACAGGCAGTGACGTACCTCCCTGCAGATCCAGGGATGCTTGTTCAGGCTCTTTTCTAAGTTCAGGCTGAATGCTATTGCTGTCGGTCCCTAGCCAGATGTGCCAGCTGTGACCCAGCCACACGTCCCCTCAGCACGTACCTTGGGTACAGCAGGCTCAGGGAACATAAGCCTTTGGATAGGCTGAAGGAAAGACGGAGAGAACAGGCAAGCAGCATGATACAAGTCACTGATGAATTTGTTAAAGGCCAGTCGACAACAGGCACAACTTTGTTATCACACCTGGAGCTGCAGCCATTCAGTCCCTCACTGACAGACCCCAGTTAAAGCCCCCATTCATCCTAAGCTGAAGCATTTTGTTTCCCCATCTCCTAATGCAGTCCAACCTTCCTGATGAAAAGCACCCGCAGCAGATATATTGCCATGAAAAAGTTGCTCTAATGAACTGGCAGGAAAAACAGTTTCACAGAAAGAAGATCCTTGAGCAGCCCCATTCACAATTGCCCCTCACATCCACAGGCTCTTGTGCTAATTAGGAGTGACACCTTTAATTGCCAGTATTGAAACCCAAAAGAGTTAACAGATCGCAGCCTAAATCTGTGATATTGTCAACCCAGGAGGCAGCTCAGCAATTTTTTTTTTGAGTCAGTGGCTTGTTTCCCTATGACGCCTTGAGAAAAGGTTTACTTGTGTAATGTCTACAAACCTAAATTAACAGGGAATATTTAAATTGAGGTAGAAGGCAATTTAAGGCCCAGCTAAACTCCTCTGCTGAAATCTCTAATGGTAGGAGAAATGTGCATTTCCAACACATAATTAGGAAGAGACAAATAGAGGGTGTGGAGTCTTACTATGGAATGTTAATTACAAGCAGATCCTGAATCCCCAGGTTGAGTTCCAGCCAGTTGAGGACACACATTGAAATGTACTTAGTGATATACTGCTTAATTACTTGTGAGACAAAGTGCTCACAGCCAAAGGATATTTCTTTAGGATGCAGAGGATAGCTCTGAGAAGGACTGATAAATGTAAAAGATACATGAAGCCGTATCAGTCCACCTACTTGCCAATTAAGGGTATTTCACAACAGCATTTTTTCTAGTGCTCTGTGCTGCCTATTTTAATGTCCTAAGTGATAAGGTTTCCACCACTTCCCTTGGAAGATTAGAGATATCTCACAGCCAAGATTTTTTCTCCCTGTGATATTCAGCCTGCATTGTCTTCTCTTTACTATAGTTCAGCTGGGTTTTTTCTGCAAAAAATTACCCTAAATAACTTCTCTCTCCCCTCATTAACTACACCCTGTTGGCAGACACGAGGGTTGAACTGCAAAGGGTGTCTAGGAAGACATTTTCGTTGAATCAAACACACTCTTTTCCAGGCATGGGTGCTGGAGCAGCAACCAAGCAGAGAAGAAGACCTGGGTGGGAAAATGGAGAAGGGTCCCTACAGCCTGCTTCATTCTCCAGACCTCCCAAATTTCATAGTGTCTGAGACTCCTGTACCATGTACTCCACAGAGCACAGTGGATGCATTCTCTATGCTTCAGATCATGCAAGAGGCCTAAGTGGCAGAAGATGGCTGGTGAGGGCTGGCAGACAGGCTACTCATCCTCACCTGCAGACCGGTACCACAGTCCCTTTAAAACATATCCCTAGATGGACTCTGTCAATTGACCTAAAATGGTAGATGATGAGTCAAGACAACAGCTGCATTAGCATGAAGTGATGATGGAGAGGCTGTGCTGCAAACACATGAACATCAGACTGAGGTACAGAAGGCAGGAGCCAGTTATGTGAGCCTCAAAAACATGGCACAGGTCTGCATCGTTTGCCTTGCACGTAGATTCAGGATCAATTTCACCTCAGCATGAGTCACTAAGGACTTTGACCTGCTACCCTTATCCTCCTTCCAATCCTACGCTTTCCTCTGTGATTTTTTCTGCTGCAGTTTACACGGCTATCTGCATAGTAAGACCAAGAGTCGGGCCTAGACCTCTTCTTAGTCAAAGGAGACATTTAGCTTTGTCATATTAAAATCAGAAAAATCAGAACTGCCAACGCTGCACCAGCCATAGATGAAACCTATGTCTGTAATTACATTCAAAGTCAAGTGGGAAGAATTGCATCCAACATGATCAAAATGCAATATTGTCAATTGTGGTCAATTGCCATCCAGCAGACAGCAGGAAAATCCAGGCAATTTATTCCTCCCGAATGTACCAAGGAGCTCAGGTGGTAGTCAAGACCTGGAAGTAACGAACAGTGTCCTAAATCCACTTGAAGATAGCATGTTTCCATAGGCTGACAAAGCAACAAGATGCATTTGGGAACACAATGCATGATGGCTCAGCCAGCGTGATGTACAAGGTACAAGATAACATCACACATTCCCCAGTCCTCCTGAGAAGCAATGTGTACCGGCTGAGAATGCCCCCTTGCACTTGTGATCATCCAGGTGAGAAGAGTCCTCCCTCAGGGCATGTGGATTTGCATTACTGCCTGTTTGTGCTGGTTGATAAGAGACATCCAGAGGATGCAACTCTCCATCAGTAAGTGTCTGCTTGGCTTTAGAGAAAGTGCAAGATCAGACATCACCAGGGAAAAAAACAGAGAGTTGGAAATTACTAAAAAATAAGAAAGGGAGAGAAAGTAGAAAAAGTGTAGTGTAGAGAAAAAACATTATCAGTTTTTTCTCTAATCTGCCACCTCTTTATTCCCAAAACCACTTGAGCAAGATACTGACCCTGCTGTCTGAGTCATATGCCACAATTTTCTCTGAGGTCAGTACCAAAGAAGCAACAGAAGGCATCTAAGCAAAATGCTAAGGCACATGGAAAATAGGGAGGTGATTGGTGACAGCCAACATGGCTTCACTAAGGGCAAATCATGCCTGACAAATTTGGTGGCCTTCTACAACGGGGTTACAGCGTTGGTGGATAAGGGAAGACCAACTGACGTCATCTACCCTGGACTTGTGCAAAGCATTTGACACTGTCCCACACGACATCCTTGTCTCTAAATTGGAGAGACATGGATTTGACGGATGAACCACTCGGTGGATAAGGAACTGGCTGGACGGTCGCACTCAAAGAGTTGCGGTCAATGGCTCAATGTCCAAGTGGAGACCAGTGACGAGTGGCATTCCTCAGGGGTCGGTATTGGGACCGGTGCTGTTTAACATCTTTGTCGGTGACATGGACAGTGGGATTGAGTGCACCCTCAGCAAGTTTGCCAACGACACCAAGTTGTGTGGTACGGTCAACACACTGGAGGGAGGGAATGCCATCCACAAGGACCTTGACAGGCTTGAGAGGTGGGCCTGTGCAAACCTCATGAAGTTCAACAACGCCAAGTGCAAGGTCCTGCACCTGGGTCGGGGCAATCCCAAGCACAAATACAGGCTGGGGGATGAAGGGATTGAGAGCAGCCCTGAGGAGAAGGACTTGGGCATGTTGGTTGATGAGAAGCTCAACATGACCCGGCAATGTGCTCCTGCAGCCCAGAAAGCCAACCGTATCCTGGGCTGCATCAAAAGAAGCATGACCAGCAGGTCAAGGGAGGTGATTCTGCCCCTCTACTTCACTCCTGTGAGACCCCACCTAGAATACTGTGTCCAACTCTGGGGTCCCCAACAAAGGAAGGACATGGACCTGTTGGAGCAAGTCCAGAGGAGGGCCACGAAGATGATCAGAGGGCTGGAGCACCTCTGCTGTGAAGAAAGGCTGAGAGAGTTGGGGTTGTTCAGCCTGGAGAAGAGAAGACTCTGGGGAGACCTTATAGCAGCTTTCCAGTACCTGAAGGGGGCCTACAAGAAAGCTGGAGAGGGACTTTTTACAAGGACATGTAGTGATAGAACAAGGGGTAATGGCTTTAAACTGAAATAGGGTAGATTTAGATTAGATAGAAGGAAGAAATTCTTCACTATGAGGGTGGTGAGGCACTGGAACAGCTTGCCCAGAGTAGCTATGGATTCCCCATCTCTGGAAGTGTTCAAGGCCAAGTTGGATGGGGCTTTGAGCAACCTGGTCTAGTGGAAGATGTCCCTGCCCATGGCAGGGGCGTTGGAACCAGATGATCTTTAAGGTCCCTTCCAACCCAAACCATTCTAGGAGTCTATGAAAACCAGGGAGGACATTGGTTTCTTGACCACTAAGGCCAACCCAAAATCCCACCAGCAACAGCCTTTTGTTGACAGAGAAGGAGCACCCACACAGGCAGTGGTGAATCTGGGGCAGCCCAGGAAAATAGAACTGGTATCTGAATGTTGGGACGTAGCTCCATCCAGATAGATACCATGAACTGAAGTAAGAGGAAAAAATGGAAATCCATGCAGACCTCACCCGCAAAGGAATCAGCCATTCATCTCCACTGGAATGGCTCCTTGGTTGCAGGCATGGTTTTCAGCCCTGCTGCTGTCTTTTACTTTCCCAGCATATTTTAGTCATGCTCAGCCTGGGCTCATCTCTCACAGCGGTCAAGGCCTTCCAGATCACCTTTGTGTCTCTGTTGTTCCACACCCTGGACATGTGGGACAACAGAGCCCCAAAGAGGAATCACAGGGATGAAATGGATTTAGGGCAGAGGGCATAAGAAGAGGCAAAAGACAGATCACCCTCATTGCAATGGGTTATTTTTAGTAGCTGAAAGGATCATGGAAAAAGTGAGTACAGGCAAGTTTAGCAGACAAGTTGGAGTGCCTGATCTTGTTCTCTACCCTTTGACGAGGCCTGGGTAGAGTTAACAGTAGTCTAGAAGAAAGAAGGCTTCTTTCTTCTTTCTGATAACTCCCCGTTAGATTGTCTCCAGGTCATTACCCTCATCAGTTCCTAACTCAAGCTAAAGCTATGTGAACATCTAATGACAGACCTCTCCATCTCCAACAAAGTCCATTAGCACAAGTTTTCTAACAAGTTATGACATTATGCTCCCATGACAAGAAGCAAGTCAGTCATAATAAACTTCCACCACTCTGATTTCCGCTAACCTAGCAAACTTTCTTTAAAAATCAAATATGACCAAGGGCAACACCCAGGGAATGGCATAGTCTGTCAGTGGAGTTCCTTACAAAGGAAAGGGCATGCAGAGAGGAGAAAGGTGTTGGCTGTGTGAGATCATCCTTCTGATGACTACAATACAGGTCCACATGGGATGTCAGTAGTTCAAGTTCTACATCTTTTCATGATTCCTGGCTCAATTTCCATACACTCTCCTAGTCATACTTGCTCCGAGCAGGTAGGAGGAACAAAGATAGCACATCATGCTGTTTAACCCCTGGCTAACGTGTCCACCATCACAATAACTTACTCCATAGGTTGAATATCTGCACTTCATGTGAGTAACAGGGAGTAAAAGCAGAGAACAGAGTTCAACGCAGAGGATCCAGATGCATCAATGCACCTAAACAAGCTACCTAGACCTTAGATTCAAGGATGCATGAATAAATACCTGTTCTCATGTCACTATAGCTTTCCCAGTGCAGACAGGTGGCAGGCAACATCCAGAACAAAGGTACCATTTGGTGGCCAAGGTGAGCTAACACTGAAGGAAAGAAATGAACTGCTAGCAGGGGCCAGTAAAAAGTACTATTTCTGGATCTATTTGGAAGACAACCTCTTAAGTATCAGAGGTTTTGGAGAATGGTTTCAAGTATGTCATGCCTGAAGAGCCTGAAAGCAGATTGTAGCCTTAAATAAATTGCTGGATTGTATTTACCTACATGCCTTGGTGCATCAGCTGAAGAGCTGAGAACAGAATAATGAACTCTATGTCAGATGAAAAGATGGAAGCAATGGACATCCTTTCAATACTTAAAGGGGGCTTATAAGAAAGATGGGGACAAACTTTTTAGTAGGGCCTGTTGCTATAGGACAAGGGTTAATGGTTTTAACTAAAAGAGGGTAGATTTAGACTTGATATAAGGAAGAAATTTTTTGCAATGAGCGTGGTGGAACACTGGAATGGGTTGCCCAGAGAGGCTGTAGATGCCTCGTCTCTGGAAACATTCAAGGTGAGGTTGGACGGGGCTCTGAGCAACCTGATCTAGTTGAAGATGTCCCTGCCCACGGCAGGGGAGTTGGACTAGATGACCTTTAGAGGTCCCTTCCAACCCAAACTATTCTGTGATTCTATGACATTTTAGGGTTTTGTCATTTGCCAGCATCTGAGACACAAGTGTTTCCTTCAGGATTTCCCATCCTCTTGCCCCATGTCAAAGCACCTGCCATCAGATCCCCTCTGAAGAGGACCATTCAAGAAATTGTCACCCCAGGAAAGGGGATTTTTCAGCCTAACAAAAAATTGTATAGACACCTACATTCCCAAAGAAAAACTGAAGGTTTCAAGAACAGAAAAACTGCAGCCCCAAAACTGCCAAATCCAAACAGTTCTTGGTCCAAACCCAGAACTTCTTTAGCCAAAAAATATTGAAAATTTTGCTTTCATTTTTGCCAAAACTCAGAAAAAGCCCACACTAATTTGTGTTACTTCCGTTTGTTCAGTTGGTTTCAATCAAAAGCCAAAATCTTCTACACAAACCAATTTTAAGCAGCTCTCCTGTTACTCACAGAAACTGCAGCATCTTCTGACAAGCCAATCAGGTTAACACAAAGAGGTCTAAACACACTGAAGGGGTGAAATTGAGAGAAGGAAACACTTGCTGAAAACTCTTCAGTGCTTTAACGTTTGTCCTTGACCTTTTAACACAGCAGTAAAGGAAGGAAGTGCGAGGGACAGATTGCCATTAGTGTTGTTTTATACTAAAGCTAATTTTCCCAAGTTCGTGACCAGCACTGACAATGAACTTGTCTGAGGAAGGCTGGGCTTTGCTGTACCACAAAGCTAGAGACTCAGCAAAAACAACAACTTGCTATTCTTCCTGCTTCCCCCCATCACACCAGACTTTTCTCTCCCAGTACCTAGAGTCAAGCACATACCCCAGCTACATCCTAACCCTATAGGGGGGCAAGACTGCGGTGTGCAGTAAGACCCTTCTGCCTTCCCAAACTACAGTTTCCATGGAAAAGAGGGACCACTTTGGTGTTATTTGGGCCTCAAATCCCCAGGTAAGCCCCAGCAGGCATCAAAGGTACATTTCTAGATACAGGCACCAAAAAAACACCTCCTTAACAGCACAGAGTCTGTGGGAACCCAACAGTGACACATGTTCCTTATTTGCATCCTCCCTTGTGATTTCTCTCTTACTTCTTTTATCTGTTTCAAGATGACTCGAGCAACAGCACTCACTCATCAAAGACAAAGCGTTGCCCGGTCAAGCTGTATGGTAGGATCTGGTCTCATACTCAGCGCTTGCACAGCAAAGCACTTATAACAATAACGCTTACACCAGAAAAACAGTGTTTCATTTGCAAAACTAAGAAATGCCAGATTTACCTTTGCTTGAGCAACTTTAATCCTTTCCTTTCTGATTCAGCCCTCTGATGTGTGGAATGAAATCGGGTTTGCCCTTGCCTGTGCAGCAGATGACAGATAACTTCATCTTATAGGAGAGAAGCTGTACCAAGGAGCTTAAATGAGACACAAGAATGGCAGGTGAGAGCCACCACTGAGCAGACAGGCTATGTCTATACCAGTAAATTAAAAAGCATGAGGGACCTCTCTCCCTCCCGCCAGGCCAAGGGGCACAGCCTGACACAGCCCCCTCAACAGCCTGCCTGTGACCACCCCACCGAATGCTTGGCCATGGGTTTCTCCTGGGCCCTATCTAATGCCCCACTGGCCCTAAGATACAAATATTAATTCTGTGTAATAACCCACGGTCTGCCCTGAATCCCACCAGAGTAGTGTTTCTGTAGCACAGTCCTGGGGGGACAGGCAGTGTTGCATGCCCTGAGGTGGGGCAGGCACTGCAGGTGCTGAAGGCATGATGTTGGCTGGGATGGTATGGGAGGGCTGGGGGGAATCTCACCTGGTGCTGGTTCATTTGTGGGGCTGGCTGGGAGCAGTCCTAGGGCAAGTTGTTCCCAGCTTGTTCCCTGCAGTGTGGGCAGTAAGGACTGATGTTCAGTTTGTTCCCTGGCCTTCTTTTATTTAGGGATGCAGGAGCACCCTCAGGGATTGTGTACCACCTTAAATGCCACTAAGCAGGGCTGTCCAGAAGCAAAGACAACATTGTCAACAATAAAAATCTTCCCAACATTCAAAGATAAGAACCTCTGATGCTGAAGCACTGAGATTTTCTCAAGCCAGGTTTTGGTTTACTTTTCCCTCTCTCAGGAAAATGGTTTGTAACTAGTTTAATTTATAAACAGATACAAACCTAAATAGCTTTTGTTCTCCATTATCCCTTCAAAATCCCTTTGACCAGGCTTGTCACACCACTGCTTAATCTTAGCCAACATGAGTTGCTTATGCATGCTCTTCATTTTCCAATTTTCTTCTTCGATAGGCTTCTGTCTTTGAGCAGCCAGGTAGAGTCTTGGGTATTTCCTACTCACAAAGACTTAATTTATCCAGGAATCTTTCTCTGTGTACAGCTCTTGTTATAGCACCCTGTTGTCACTGACAACAGGCTACAGCAAAGGTGTAAAACCATTTACCATTTATTAACAGATCCCAGCAGAAACGATTTTCCTGTTTGCATACAATGTGTGTCTTGCCCTCTGACTTTTCTATTGCATCAGAGCTGTCAGTGAAATGTGGAGCAAACTATGTGTTATAAGGTTCATGGTCCAGCCACATCACAACACAAATGACATTCCCATGCAGACTCATCCCCTTCAGAATGCAAAACTGAAAATAGCAATCTGTTTTAAATCTCTAAAAATATAAGTATTAGAGACCTTATGAGAAATCCTAAAAACTAATTTTCAGCACCACAGGCAATGCTTCCTGCCTGACCTCAAAGCAATATAAATGGAGCAGGGAGTTGCTTAGAGATTATTCAGCAAAGGAATATTTACAACAGGTAGCTTTACTTAACCTAAGCTACTCAGGACCCCTTTCGATTGAGTAAAACTACCTTTTGTGCTGGAAGGAAGTGTAGCATTAAGTTAGTTAAAAGCACCACCCATTCCAGCTGACTTTGCAAATCCTGCACATCCAGCAAGTTACCTGTGATAAAATGAGTGAATCCCAAGTGTGACCCCAGCACTTATGTCAAGCCCCAAACTGGTCCTCAGTGCAAAGCACTCTAAGTATTTTTGCTACTTTTGTGAGACCCTACAACCTGATTATTCCACTACAAAAACTAAAATAAATGCTCTGCCAGCCAGTAATATTAATAAAGTACCTTTAGATAAAATGAAAACTCTCCCTGTTGACCTAACAAGATGACTATGCCATGTATGATCGTGGGTAAGTACCAACATTGCCTCTTTGCCAGTACCTGACTGTACTCTGGAGTTTTGATATATTAAGAACAGGGGATGAAAACTGCTCTCATAGGACCTGTATATTACCTGCCTGGGCTGGATCTCTGGGTCCTCCTGGAGCATAGTTGGGAAACAAGGAAAACTGCACATCCCTGTGAGAGTCCCTCCAAAGCATGGGGCTGTCACAGGTGTCTGCGTGTGCTGGTGTCTCTGCAGATGTATCTGCTCTGTGAAACGTGGGGGACAGACAGAAGCCAGGGTAGACACCAGCTCCCAAAAATAAGAGTCGGAAAGGTAGAAATAGTCAGATTCCCCTTTCTCTAGAGAGCATGGTCTGGCACAGCACATGAGCTGCACCATGTGCTGCATGTCAGGGAGAGCCCTTCTCAGCTGCTTCATGAGGACGTCATCCCCACAGAGACTCTCCTGGTAGCTTGGCTTATCTGTGTTTCTAAGGGGAGTTTACTTTGCATGTCAGGCAAGGGTAGATATTCTTTTCTTTTTTCCTGAAGCCATGAACTCCTGTTTTCCTGACCCACACAGCTGCCTCAGTCCTGAGACTGGGATGAACCTGCCTTGCTGCTCCTAGGCCAGCCCTATTTCTTCGAGTGGGTTTGTATCTATCCTACACATAGGAGGGCAGACTGGTGACTGTAGCATCTGCCTG
>NW_008824368.1:1367729-1394506 GCF_000699105.1 Pygoscelis adeliae
GAATTCCTTTTCAGTAGCTAAAACAACGCACTGGGAGGGAAAATGCCATAGTAGTATGCCAGACTTGCCAAGAGCAGTTTTACTACTGATTTCTGCATGGTCAAGCCAAAGACCAGGGGACACTGCTTTGTACCTGAGGCTGAGAGCACATTTACAGATCACTTGGAGCAGCTGCTCAGCCAGACCAAGAAGTTCTTTCTAGCCACACAATAAATACATATTTTTAGCAGCAACAAAAATAGATTTCAATGAATATAGATTTCACATCCCTCTTTGATATTTAACAGGGATAAAAAGTACTGGGCTTGTACTCCTCTTAGTGTGGGGACCCTAAATGCCGTGAGCACATCTGTCAAAGGAGAGTTGCATAACAAAATACAAAATAAACGTCATGCAGAAATACCACTAACCAAGGGAGCCTTTTTTTGGCACAGGAACATTCTGGACCATAACAGTGCTACAAACCAGGCTGTGCATGGAGGCCATTCATTCTAGGGCTACATTCATCCTTCCCCTTCCCTTTGAGCCATCAGAGGCCAGACACATTCACCTTCAGATCATGCTGCAAAGCCCATCTCCCCTTTTGCTGGGTGCTAAGGGAGGATCAAGTTGTAAAGGCTGCTGGGTGGGAGACCGGCACACTCGATCTGTTGTTATCTGCAGGACTTGTGTTAGGCATAGATGATGGCAGTGTGGGAAGTGGGTCTGCTATCACAGCTCTGTGCTGAAAACTGGAGGAACTGCTGCAAAGTTTGGAGTAGCATGGAAGACTGAAACCATACTGTTTGAGGGCAGACTCTGCCAGTGCCTCACCAAGTCACCTCTTTATCCTTGAGCTGCCTCTTTGAAACCCATGTAGGAAGGCATTACCTTAGGAGTAAGACATCCCCGCAGTGATAAAAGGAGGTGCAGCGGCTGTTTTAAGAGCCGGGTTATCAGCAGTGCTTTGGGATTGTAACTAGTCTGAATTTAAACAGTGGCTGCAGAGAAGCAGGACGGGATTGAAGACACAGTGCAATGCAGAGCAGACATCCCAGGACTAACTGTCATCGAGGTAGCACTGAAACTGGAGGCAGTATAAACATGTCAGTTCAAAGTTGCACCAGAGAGAAACAGCCCTGCCAAGAGACCCGTGAGCCTAGAGTCATGCTGGGAGGACACATTGGGTCGCTCGGTGTGCAGCCAAAGATTTCTACATCTCACTCTGCTTGGCTGTCCCATGGAGGACGTAGGAAAATGAGGACAATGAAGGGGATGTGGCATTTGCAGTTAGCACAGCCGTCAGGCAGGGGTGCAGAGAAACTTGTTTCTCGGGACACCTCTCGTGTAGAGGCCAAGCTGAAGAAAATCCCCTGCCCATCTGACAAGGAATTACCCACCTGCAACAAAACCCACAGAGACATTTTATAAAATGCAGAGCTTTTACTAGCATGTGACAGCATCCAGAGCATGTCTGGAAGGTGAGAAGCTGACATGTGTGCTGCACAGAGAGGAGCTGGCAGGGAGAGTGGGGGCTCTCCCCCAGCCCTGAGCAAAGTGAGAAAAATGTCTGAATTAATGCTGAACCACTGCTCTGGTATTGGGAGCAGCATGAGGGACCACCTTATATGCAAGACTTAAACTTAGATCTTTTTTCAAGAGGCTTTGTACGAGCGCTAGTTAACTCTGCTAACACAGCCAAAACATAAATCTGGATAATTCAACTCACTTAATTTTATTTTCCCACTAAATAAACAGTTCCTCTTTACTGTTTCTGCTTGACTGCTGTGCAACGTTGCACAAAACACTACTCCAACTTTTGTGGCATTTCCCAAGGGGAGGAACTTGCTTCTCACATATCCTCCCTGCTTTGTATGGTCGCCACATGGCCTGATGAAATGCACTGCAAGTGTGAAGTGTTCCCACTCTTGCCTGAAAGGGTCTCTTCCAAGGACTGGGTTTTTGTATCATACCCCGAATGTGATTTCTAGGCTGTATTGCCACTGTCTTGTGACAGAGGCAAAGCTTTTGAGCTTTCCTCACACAGATAACAAATGTGCCAAACAGCTGGTTGAAACACAGCCTCACAGTGCTGCTGGGTAGATTTTATTCTGGTCAGAGCATTTGATAGGACCAGTGAAAACAGGGGGACCACAGGTAAAAAATTGCATGGAAAGGGATCTTCCCAACAGACAAAGGACACCTTCCTGAAGCAGGACCTTTCAGGGACTTTCTTGGCTTGCAAGCATGGACAGGTCTACTTTACATCTGTGCACACACACACATATACATGCACATGCACAGGTATTTTTATACACACATATTCATACACACACAGATGACTATATATACACACATGAATGTGTGTGTGTATATGACTGACTGCGCTTGTGTCTGTGCATATATAATTTATTATGTTCTGCTGTATTTTTGACATTTGTTATGACATCTATAATTTGTGGTTCTGAGAAGGCTGAGCCATGAAATGTGGTGAGCCAAACTGGTTTGAATGTCTTCACTGAAAAACAGGGCTTAGATTTAAAAGAAATTCCCCCCCCCCAGAAAAGCAATTTTAAAATAATTTTAAAAAATCTATCCTTTTTCAATTTTCAATTTTTAAGTTTTCACGTTGCAAGGGGAAAACATGCTCTTTTTCACACCTCCTTTGTCTCCTTTTTTTTTTTCAAGCACTGGCCAAAGGCAGGAAAAGAAGCAAAAGCTAAGAAGCAGACATAGGGTTTGGTCTTGGCTATTTTATTTCTCCACTTTCTTCTTTTATATTCCTAAATGAAAAATAGGAGGTGATATTTTAGGAGTAACAGAAAGCTGGCTTGCCAGTTTGTTTTCTTACCATCAGAATGATATCATGTTTTCCTAAACAAAAATAATTCATGAAAAATTTCCAACAAAAGAAGAAGTCTGTCAGGTTTTTTCCATGAAATGAGTGTTTACTGAGCAGCATTGCTGTGAATACTCCCTGCTCTGACTACTGAGGAAGACGTCACAGGAAGCCCGCGGATGAGCAGGACAAACACTGGACTTGGGATGAGTAGCACAGCTCTTGGCATCCAGGTGTCCAGCATTCACAGAGGCATCCAAGGGACTTGCAGCCAAGGAAAGAGATGATTGTACCTTTTTCCATCATCTGCTCAGGTCTTCATGCACCTTCCAAAGGAGAAAAATAGAGAACTGATGAACATCTATCAGATCCCAGCCCAGTTCTTGGGATAAACCTCTGCTGCTTCTGGAGGATGGGAGGGCAAAGACATATATCACTTGTATGTGCCAGAAAGCAGCGATATTTGTGGTCATTCTGGGCTGAGTTCCACATTCTTTGGGGTACCCCTGAGAATAGCCCGACTCCTCACAAAGATGATCTCTGCCATAACAGGCAACACTATCATCCCCAGAAAGGACTCATCACGATTCAAGGAAGTGAAGAATTACTTAAAAATTACGCAATCCTTTAGAAATCCCAGTGCCAACCCTTTGAGCAAGGTGAAGTCCTCCCATCTGCACCGTAGTGTAAGAGGCCACCGGAAGGAGCAGAGGGCAGGCGAGCGTTGCCGAGGGAGGAATGTGTCCCTGGCCCACACGACCGGTAGCATTTTAGCACTGGTGCTTTTAACCTTGGAACAGCTCAACCATCATTGGGCAGGAGGTAGAAAAACAATATACTAACAAAGCTTGGATGAGACAGAACCCCCTGTGCCATCAGGCAAGGCAGAATACAAATATGCCTTTAAAAGAAAAAAAACTATCCAGGAAAACAAATGTTAGCAATGTATGAGTCCCCTCCCTCATCAAGAAGAGGTATTTCTTTTTTTTCAAACTAATCCCTGTGTATTTGAAAGCAGAGGTAGACAAGCTCATCTCACCTAAGACCCCTTCATCCAGATACCAAACATTGCCTTTGTAGCTTAATATTTGTGTATCAGTAACATATTAAGCATCAAGGCACTGCTGTGTTAGGCATAATAAAATAGTTATTTATCCGCCAAAACCACAAAACCTAGATTAATAACTTGAGAAGTAAAGCCAGATTGCTGGGATGGTAGGTGGAAGAAGAGAAAATACCCAGGAACAGTAAGTGCACTAAAGCTTTGAATTTTCTTTAAACTAAGTTTGTTCTCCTGAATAAAGTTCTTGAAGGATAAAAACATTTTATTCATTACAATTGATTTATAAAACCCTTTATTCTGTTTTGCTTAACTACAAAAGTTTTTTTCTCTTTGAAAGAAAAAGGAGAAGACAGTCATGTTCATATCCTCTCATTTCAATACCTAATTCACCTTCTGTTCCTGTTTTCACATCTAGGAAATTAAAGTACGAGACCCCAGAGAGAAAATGATATTCACAGAAAAGGATACCCTTGCATTCCTGGTCAAAAGAAGAAGGAGACATACTAATTATTGAATTACAATGAGTCTTTTTACCACCCTCTGAATCTCTAAGAGGAGTAAAAAATACACCCCAAATCAGAGCCGAGGTATCGAGTAATCGGCTAGCTTTGTTCAAACACAACAAGGGCAGATGAAAGTAAAATGTCTGAATCCTTTCAAGTGAGGAAAAACACAACTCTTTTTCCTAAGGGGAGAAATCAAATTGTTATGTTTTTGTTTTTAATTTGGCTCCTTCGATAGGCAAATTTATTTATGTGCAGATTATCACTGTTCCTACAGACGTTTCAGCCCATGCTGTCCAAAGCCCACGCTGGAGGACGGGGGGCCCAGTTCACGGTCGCTCTGCCGCAGGATCTCTGCCAGCTGGTAAAGCTCAGAGGAGATGACACTTACTCCTTCTGTCCTACCAGGACAACGCTATCTGAACATACACCCATCTCCAAGGAGATCCCACCTTCCTAGCACCATCCACCTCACGCTGCATCAGGGCTCCCGCAGCAGTGTTTCAGCAGCACCGTGGCTCAGCTCCCATGGGCAGCGTTGCATGCTCCTGGCTCTCCCGGGCACCAGCAGGCAGCCGTGGCTGCACGGTGAATGCTTCAAAACATGCCCACGCGGACGTGTTGCAGCCTGAGACTAGCGCGATTCCTGGGAGTCAGTGGACTCCAGGATGCCAGGCGGCTTTGGGCAGTTCACAGCAGCGGTGACCCACCAAAGCCCCTGGAAATGCAATACCTGGTGCAGATATGTCTCAGAGCTGGATTTAGCAGCTGATCTAATATGGGTTCTAGAGAGGGGCAGGTTCCTTCTCTGTTTGCATAATTCACTTATCCTACGGGACCTATTCAAGGCAATACTTTCTACCTGAAGCTGCAGGATTTTGCAGCTCCAAAGGGAATCTGAGACTTTTGTTCCCGGGGACAATGTCATGACAAACTCCATAATGGAAAAGTAATGACTTTGGAACGGGCTTATTTAAAAAAAAAATAAAAAAAAATAAAAAAGACTTTTAGTGATTAAATAAAATCTGGGCCCTTATCCAGGCAGAGATCTTAGCCTGGCATTCCAGCTACATTCTTTCTGTTATTAAAATAATTTAGGAAACCAGGCAGCCTGCTCTGCATTCAATCATGTTAGCCCACGCTGTGTCAATTTGAATTCTGCCTGTGGTGATAACAGTTGAAAATCTGATGGGCCAGATACTGAACTGACAAAAATCGGCATTGCTCCATTACAATCAGTGGGGTTTTGCCAATTTAGCCTTGTTAAAGATCTGGACCTCTACTTCTAGGCAGGCATTTTTCCAGACAGTAAAACAGTCTCCTACCTCTTTGGCAAAGGAAAAAATAAAGGAACAATTTAGTGATACTTTGGAAAGTGACATGACCATGATAATGCAACTTGAAAATTATGTTCTTGGCTCATTTTCAGCATACTTGAAACTTAACTAGAACCATGTCCGGGATCTTCAAATGTGATCAATAGATAAAATGTGGTACCATTTTGCAGTGTAGATGCTACCAGCTTCCAAACTGAAGATGACTGTTTTTCCATTTTAGTTCATTAAGATGTCTTAACAACTCTTTTAAAAAGCCCTCTCTGATGAAAACACCAACATTTGCATGTGTAAGCAGCCACATAAAAATATTTCATCATCCATCCAATTGCTTTTTCAAGAATAAAAATTTTTGGTTAAGTTCATCAGTAGAAAGTCCACAAGCCTTCGGAAATGACGCTTTAGGTATTTGGCAATTATGTGATGAGAGAATGGGGCAAGGCAGTCCCTTCCCCATCCACGTTAGTTACTTCTATGCCTGAGCAGCATTTCTCCTGGCCTTCCTCGAGACAACTCTACAGCTCTGCAAGATGGTCCTACAATAGTCATTACTTGGAGAACTAGTAAAAAATCTTAGAGGACTGCAGTGTGGTTCACACTACTTTCACTAAGAGGCGAAACCTGAAAAGCCTTCGTGGTTACATGTCCCCCTATCCTGTTGCCATCTGCCATTGCAGAAAGGAGAGGGAAAAAGAGTGGAAAGAAGAGATGTTGACCTTCAGGGAGAGGCATTTTCCACTGAAACATGACAGGTATTTTTTTATTTGGGAAAAGGGAAAGAAAAAGCAATACATTTCCTATGAGACCGGTTTTATCAAAAGATTTGAGCTGGTTATAGCTGTTGCACAGGATCAGGGACTCAACAGTGGCCACAGTTGTCTAAATGCAGCTTTAAAACTATCCTGAAGGATTTGGACTCAAAGACCACAACTCTACTAGTGAAGAAAAGGGCCTAGTATTTGTCTGTCACTCTAAAAGCAAATGACAGAACACTTTCATCAAGCTAAACACCCTTCCCTAAGGGCTTCACCTGTAGCAGTCTCTGCTGTCCCACGAGCCATGCCCAGGCATTGGCAGGGACCCCATTAGTGAGAGCCAGCCAAACCTGTACCAGGGAACATGCCAATAACTCAACAGCGTGGACAGTCACGAGACCATGCTAAAGCTTCTGCCTTCACCCTGTTTGATTTAGTAGCATAGACCTGGCCAGACAGAGCAACAGGAGTCTGGTCAGTTTGCATTTACGTATATGCACATATATATGCAACACTGACTTTGCAAGCGACAGTCCTGACCAACACCTGTAGGCACTGTCATAGCTAATAATAACACCGAGCATGCACTGGAAAAAGTATTCGAATAGTTACATTCAACCATTTCCCTAACAGGCCTTTGACACTGTTTCCCATGGTGTTCTCCTTGAGAAACTGGTTGCGCATGGTTTGGACAGGTGTACTCTTTGCTGGGTAAAAAACTGGCTGGATGGCCAGCCCAAAGATGTGGTGAATGGAGTCAAATCCAGTTGGCAGCCAGTCACAAGTCGTGTTCCCCAGGGCTCAGTATTGGGGCCAGTTCTGTTCAATATCTTTATCAATGATCTGAACAAGGGGATCGAGTGGACCCTCAATAAGTTTGCAGACGACACCAAGTTGGGCGGGAGTGTTGATCTGCTTGAGGGCAGGAAGGCTCTACAGGGGGACCTGGACAGGCTGGATCGATGGGCCCAGGCCAACTGTATGAGATTCAACAAGGACAAGTGCCGAGTCCCGCACCTGGGTCACAACAACCCCATGCAGCGCTACAGGCTTGGGGAAGAGTGGCTGGAAAGCTGCCCAGTGGAAAAGGACTTAGGGGTGTTGGTTGACAGCTGGCTGAGTATGAGCCAGCAGTGTGCCCAGGTGGCCAAGAAGGCCAATGGCATCCTGGCCTGTATCAGAAATAGTGTGGCCAGCAGGAGCAGGGAAGTGATCATGCCCCTGTACTCGGCACTGGTGAGGCCACACCTCGACTACTGTGTTCAGTTTTGGGCCCCTCACTACAAGGAGGATGTCGAGGTGTTAGGGCGTGTCCAGAGAAGGGCAAGGAGGCTGGTGAGGGGTCTGGAGAACAAGTCTGCTGAGGAGCAGCTGAGGGAAGTGGGGTTGTTTAGCCTGGAGAAAAGGAGGCTGAGGGGAGACCTCATCACTCTCTACAACTACCTGAAAAGAGGTTGTAGCGAGCCCACCTTGCTGTCAGTCTCTTCTCCCAAGTAACAAGTGATAGGGCAAGAGGAAATGGCCTCAAGTTGCTCCAGGGGAGGTTTAGATTAGATATTGGGAAAAATTTCTGCACTGAAAGGGTTGTCAAGCATTGGACCAGGCTGCCCAGGGAAGTGGTGGAGTCACCATCCCTGGAAGTATTTAAAAGACATGTAGATGTGGTGTTTAGGGACATGGTTTACTGGTGGACTTGGCAGTGCTAGGTTAACGGTTGGACTTGATGATCTTCGAGTTCTTTTCCAACCTAAATGATTCTATGATTCTAATTCAGCTCACAGAGCTAAACTGAGATAATACTGTGTAGTAGATTAGTCTTCATGCTTCAACAGAGATCAAGAATCCTTCAGCTTCTTTACTTGCTTTGCGGGACTTTCTATTTTGTTTAGTCTTCAGAGCAGATAGAATCCCATTAATGGCATTTAAATGCATTCACCACGATAAACTCTAAGATGCAGGAAATAACATTTTCTTTTTCTTAAGCATCCCAGGAGACTGCAATGATTATATTAAAATTTTAATCACAAACTCCTTACGTTAAAGTCACAAAGAATTCACTGTGCTAGAGAATTTCACAATATAGGGCTCTTTTATAAATTTTTGTCAGATAGCAATTTGCTGTCTGGGAAATGTAAATCAGTTATTAATGAGCCAAATTCCTAACATCAAACCTGGTATCTATACGCAAGAAAGAGACAAAAATCTTTCACAAGCTTATGAAGTTCTTCATGTACTAACCTGAATAATTTTATTCCCCATTTCCTGAATTGAGAGACATCATTTGTTGCAAATACTATCAAACAACTGCATCTCATTCTACAGTAATACCTCCACCTGATCCACGTGAGTGTTGTAGGGCTTTGGAAGCGATGATCTGCACATTAATAGCTGAAAAACTATTCTGAAAGACTGACCCGCTTTGTAACCAGAAACTAGATTTTTGGTTCAGATGGATGTAGTTCTAGCACAGGCTTAAATCAAGGTGAGAAGACAGTCAGATCCAAAGCAAGCAGCAAGGCAAAGTCTACAGCCTCTGCTAGAACCGTGCAGGCTCCTCAACAGCTACAAGCACAGCTCAGAGCTCAACACCTACCCCAACAATCCTGCCCTGACCTGAGCCTCTGTTCTGAATTCCAGAGCTGTTCCTTGAATATACAATTGTACAAAACAAAAATCTTGGCTTTTAGCAGCTTCCATATGTTAGGATCCTAGCTGAGCTCAAGCACATTGCTAGCTGTGCTTGAAATCTAATTCTGTTGCTTTTTTTCTGAGTATATTAAAAAATCTATTACTATTGTTAAAGGCTGCAAAAGGTGGTGAGTAATACAGCATGGATTCTGGGGATGAATTTGCAATGCAGCTAGAAACCAAGTCTTTAGATCTGAAATCCCAGGTCATTATTGAAATTAATTCTGAATGCCTGCAACTCTTTGCTAATGCCTTCATAGAAAACTACATGGTTTGCATCACTACGAGATTACCCAATTCCTTCACTTGCACAATTGTTCCAATAATCAAGAGTGGACTTAGCCTCTGCAGGTGCAAGAGCATCTCCAAATAATACAAATGGTTCAATAACTGAAATGGACCTTATTTGTGGGAGAAGTAATTTACAGGCTACTGGTTCTTCCACTTACTGATTTTTTGAGCAGAGCTTAAGAGATTTGAATGGAATTGTCACAAAGATTTAAATTTAAATGTAGGGCAGAGGCAGATAAACTGATTAATTAACTGATCAATTCCATAAGGAGCTTAAAGCGTATCTTGTAATTTACAAAGGAAGGCGTGGGATGCAGTGCTGTCTTCACAAGGGTATCTCCCCACGTAGGAGTGTGTCCCATGAATAAAGCAGTTTCATTTCCCTCCCGTCAGTGATGCAGCTTCAGAGGAGTGTGGATGGAGAGTCTGCCTCCTGCAGCACCAAGCGTCCTCTGTGCCCAAGTTTGTCCAAAACACAGAGAGCAAAACCAGACGGAGAGACAAGGCTCTCAAAGGGCAGCTTCAAACCAGTGCTCCTTCCAGGCATCAGCATGCAGGAGTATGAACTCTGAGCCGGGATATGTACAGTACAGCTGCCTCACTTGCACACAAGCTGTGCCATGTATTTGCAAGTCAGTTGGGACCATGTTCAGACCATCCCCTCTATGTGCCTGCCTTCGTTGCCATGACAACTGGTAAGACAGTGATGGGCAATTCGGGCTCCCCACGCTCCATGGCTGCCAGACTCTATTCCTTATATAGGCAATGGAGAGAAGTAGGCATCTAAGTTAGGCATCTAAAATCAACATGCTGACTACACCCCCCCACACTCCCACCCCCAGCCAGCTGCTAGATTCCTGGCTGGTCCCCACAAGCGAGAGGGACCCACTACACACTCACCACTCCTGAACCCGCTTCCTCATTTTACTTCCTCTTCCAATGTGTCATTCAGAAGTGACAATGCGACATCTGGGAAATGGTCCAAATCTATGCATTTTTAAAGTGAAGTTGACTCAGTGGCAGTTAAACAGCCAGAGCTTTCTGCTCATCATAATATTAGAAACATTCAGGTTTCTTTGCAGTTGGCTTGAGAACGGTGAACTATACCATTGCACCTGAAAGCATTTTTTCATGCCTTTCCAGGTCTTTCACCCTGGAAATGTATTCTACAGATGTGGAATCAGACAGACCTCCTTTAAGCTTCAGAATAAAGATGGAATATTCAGAAAAAAAAGAGCTACCCATTTCAGTCAGAACTGCCGAAAGGATAAGATCTTGAGACAGCTCCGAGACCTGGAAGTAAAGAAAACCATTCTCTGCAACTACTCGTGCAAATTCAAATGCATTCCAGGTCAGTTCATAGTTCTTGGAAAGATATCAAGCCTCTTCCTGTCTTCAGTACCGCTTCCATTTTTATGGGTTCTTCCCTTGCACATATATAACTCCCCATCAGACCTTCAGCAGTGTCACTAGCACCAGCCCTGAGGTGTCTTCTCTTTCATCTCCTCTGCAGGTGAAATACATGCAGCAGAGTGTCTCACATTGGTAACCTCTGATTTTTTTGTTTGTTGGGCTTGAAAGTTTTTGTCTTGTTTGTTTGTTGTTACACAGGCATTTTTTTTAGCTATTTAATTTTTCAATAGACATGCTGCTGTGCATTTATGATAGTGCTGGCCAAACAAATGACCTAGCAAAGAAATGGACCTTACACTTGGAGCAGAAGGAAGTGCAATTTGTGACATGCCTTAATTCTTGGAGGAGCTCATTCCAGATGTTCAGATAACAGGCCGAAGCTTGTTTCAATGGCCAGGAATTTCATTATTCCAGCAGAGTGAAATCTGTGACAACGGTGACCACCTGGGATCTTCAACCATTCAAACAGCCTTCAAGAACATCCAGAAAGGTCAAGTTTAGGCACCTCATTCACACTGACTTCATATGGAATTCAGTCCTCACACCTCACTTGATCCATCTGAAAGCTTGGTACCTCATCTGAGCTCAGGGTCTAAGTTTTCCCAGGTGCCTGTAGAGAGAGACAGACTTCTTTAGGGAATGAAGAGAGGAGATGCTTCTTCCTCTACCCACTGACTACAGAGAATTGACTTACACAGGATGCCCAGATGTTTGGCAGTTAAAGGGAGGAACAATGAACCCCATGCTTGGAGGCAGTGGGAATTAAGCACTCTGTAGGAGTCAGGGATCTCAGTACCCTTATGGGCCTCAGCAGGAGATTCTGAGTTTGATTTGATGATCTACGCAAAGCCAGTGGGGAACATGAAGAGCAGGTCTGAGTTGCTCTGCAAAGCCTGTGCTGCTGCAGAGACCCACTGCTCTGTTCTGCAAAGGGCTAGGTGCAGAGGGCTTCATTCCCAGACCATCTGAATTACCACAGTCCATCCAAGGTGTAGTGAAAGCATGGATAACTGAAGTGAGTTTATTATTGACAAGGGTGTGATGCAGGCTCTGAGCCACCTCAAGCCCATGGGAAGTGTTATTCACTGATGCTATTTTGTGCAGGCAGGAATTCAAGTGCATCCTTGAACTACAGGCAGATCTGATCCATCCCCAACATGCCCCTTCATCCAGCTGAACCTTCACCAAGGCTACAAAATGCACTCTCTCTGCTCACCAATACTCTTGCCTTGCTCAAATTCACCTTCAGCCACCTGGTCTTCACTTGCAGCTGAGCCCTTCCAAGACATAAGGTTACAAGGGTGACAGCAAATGCAACTAGCACGTGTGTCAATCCCCTGCTGCTAGCACTTGGATTAAATTTAACAAAGCTGCTCACCTTCTGAATATTAAAAAGAGATAAGAAAAGGAGTGGTTCTTGTGGGAATCCACCAAGGAAAGGTCTAGTGATAGCGACATAATTTCCCATCACTGCGGTTTCCACTTTACCCAAGGATACCCTCCTACTCTGAGTGCTTTAACCCATCTGAGCTATGCCAATAATTTCAAATTGTATTTTCAAAGTCATTTGTTGAACATCTGTGGGCCATTTTTTAATATTGGCTGCACTCAGGAATTGCAGAATAAATGGAAGGGTAATTTGAAGCCAGAAAAAGAAAAGGCAATGTTTTGTGAATGTGTCAGTCACCCTTACCCCCTTGCTCAGCATGGAGGGGTCACTTTGGCACACCTGGACTGAAATCAGTGACATCCACCGCTTGAGTCAATATTCCCTGAAAAGAATGGAAGCTGCCAAGCCAGGCTCTTTGATGTTACCGTTTGGTCGTTGTTTTGTTGAAATGTCATCCTCTTTGATATTTGAGGCAGATATGCAAATAAATTAAAGGAAGAGCTTATGCTGAGTGCATGAAAATGGCACTTGTGCATTTAAATGGACGTGGAAGCTGCATTTGTACGAGCATTTTATCTGCAACAGAAGGGCTTCATAACAAGATGCCTGCCATGACACAGGAACAAGCAGCTAAGGCAAAAGGCGTATTCATCTATTCTAATGTGTAATTCCAAAATATAACCTTTCCCTTCGGTTATTATTTATCTAATTGCACAGCCAAATTTAGTTGGTGCATTTGAAAGCATAATTAATTGCAATGCACTTAGTAACGTTCCATTCTGCATTGCCTGTAAGTCAAACTGCTGTAAGACAGATTTGATTTTTGGAAGGGTTTTCATCACACCGTGTGTACTGAAAATAATTAGTGAGCCAGGAGGGCAGTTACTTTTATCCTGCTAATTGGATATGCTGGCAGTTCTTACGCCCTTGTGGTCAGATGTTGGCCTCATTTGCACAGTTCCAACCAGTGGGATTACCTCACTTGGGTGGTCGTGTGTGTATTTAAGAATATAGTTCCCTCTTTTCAGTTTTGTAGGAGTTGAACTGGTTTGTGTGAGCCATGGCTTTGCTCTAAAGGGATCAGAATTCATGTCATCTTAATACTGCACTAAATGACTATCTATGGCTTAGGCTTGTCAGAGCTATTCACAAGCCTTTGCAGCTACCATCAGGAATTTAAAAGCACTCAGCTGGGTCCAAGGGGGCCTTCTCCACTGATTTTCACCATTTGCTATAGTCTTATAAGGTTTGGAATAAAGTGTTCATGGAATGTGAGAGCAGTTTCACAATAATTTGGTTTTGGCAGCAGTATCAGCTTAAGAAATTCCCCTCTCCCTTCTCCTGCCTTTACACTACAGTTCACTGACCTCTTGGTTGTGCCAACACAACTGTTTGTAAAACAGTGTGATGCCCTGGATGAATGACATAATCCAGGTTAAACTGCCTTCTTTTTTTTTTTTCCTGCTTTTCGCTTTTAGAGAGGAAAGTGGCAAAAGGGGAGGTAAACTTTGGTGAAAGAAGGAGTGGCTGGGGAGGGAACTGTCTAAACAGGGATTGCCACTAAAGCCTTCAACTTTGTGAAACTGCTATTCTGAACCTGGCTTGTTGGCGTTTGGGTTTTTTTTTTTTTCCAAAGCAGAGATCATGCATACTAAGTAGAAGGAAAACATTGGCAAAAAATAAAAGCATGAGGCTCTTATGTCTTTTTATCTGCCTCAAGCGCAGATTAGTTGTTAGAAGACTACAATGCCCTCTGTCAACCGTTCTCTGACATGTTCGGGTTTTTTTTAATCCATGGGATACGGTCAACCACTAACTTTCTCATCCCGTGGTTTGAGAACTACCGCTATGGCAGTTCAAACACTAAGCACATGGCTCCACAGAACAAGTCTTTGGTGCACACATTGCGGACGAAGCCCTAGGGGGAAAGAGGAAGCAGGACCAACAAGGAGGTGGACATGGAAGGGTTGGGGCCAGGGAGAAAGGATCCCAGACAGGTCTCAGCTCAGGACACAAGGAGCATTGGGCTGCTGGGACCTGGTAGGGAAGAGACCTCCTCACAGTTGGAGGTCCTGGGAGAGAGGACAGTCATGGCCACGGCTGGCTGGCAAGTGACACTGAAGTTGATGAGATCCAGGAGCTCCATGTGCTACGCTTACTAGGAGACTGGTAAACCTGAGATTCTTCATCTGCTTTTGAGAACTTACCTCTTTATTCCTACTTATTAATGGGAATACACTGGTCATCTGAAATGGCCAGGAGGCAAGTCAAACAGAAGGGAAAAAGAAGGGGAATAAGAAGGACATGGAAGAAATATATGGCTGAGGAATTTAACAGAATTTCAATTTGCTAGAAAACAGCTTTCAGTACAGACAGCTTAAGAACAAACGGGAAGCAAGATCAGCACTTCATTAGGTCTTATAAAATAGTAATACTTCTTTTCAAGTGTTGGTGTTAAGGGGTTTTTTTACATTATTTTTCACTGGAATAAAACTTCACAAGTCCAGGAAAACATACCTGAGAAGATTTTCCTCAAAGCCTATCAGATCTTAGCTGGAAAAGGTATATAATTCCCAAAAAGAAAGCAAGATGGATTGCAGAAAGGAAGAAGAAAGAAGAGAAGTTTTGACAACTCAGAGCAAGAATATGCTGGCATTTAGTTTTTGGTTTTTTCAACAGCAGCTTAAAATTGTCCAGAAGTCCAGAGACTACAGTCTTTTCTGTTTTTTCACAAGGGAAATGAAATCTCTTTTCCAAGCTGATTCTAATATTGATTATTGTAATGTCATTTACGAGCAGAGCTCTCTGTGCATGAGCTATTTCTGTCAATGCAATAAGGACATAATGAAAACAGAGATAGATATTAACATGAGCTAGTTACAGCAACATACATAAGCAATGGTAGTAGTAGTACTGGAAGCAGTCATATTTCCTAGTTTATCTCAGCACCAACATCCATTCAGAAATCATGAAAATTATATTTATCAATCCAAAGTACTTGGCTGCTTTAAATTCCAGACCGTGTTTGGATGGTAGAGATAGATACTAACGTCCCGCCAGGGGAGGTTTAGATTGGACATGAGGAAAAATTTCTTTACTGAAAGAGTGGTTAAACATTGGACCAGGCTGCCCAGGGAAGTGGTTGAGTCACCATCCCTGGAGGTATTTCAAAGACGTGTAGATGAGGCACTTAGGGGCATGGTTTAGTGGGCATGGTGGTGTTGGGTTGAACTCAATGATCTTAGAGGTCTTTTCCAACCTTAATGATTCTATGATTCTATAAATTTTGAAAATGTAATGATCCATTTTACAAAGAGAGCAATCTCTTTGACAGATTTAGACTCACTAGCTTTGAAATGCAATAAAATGCAATAAAATAAAATGTAATAAAAGAGAATAAAATAAAAAGTGTTAATAAAAATACTAGCTTGAGAAGTAAGGACAGATGGCTTAGAAGACAAGAAAATAGTCATCTTTTTCCAGTAACTAGTTCAGACAGAATCAAGGTTAGCAAGAACAAGAGTGAGGTGAGCCACTTGCATGCTATCTAACTAAGCTAGCCTCTTCTTTTGCTTGAATACCAATCAGAAAGAGGGTGTAGATTTTTAGAAAATAGCATGTTATCCATAATGACCCAGCAAATATTTTCCATAAACAAATGTCAGCCTGTTCACTGTGGGTAGTGACTTAAGAATTCACCATGGGCAAGATGCAGAGAGTGACTGGCCTTCAGGGACACATGATGGTTTCCCTCCTCCCTGACTTGGATGGTAAAAATTCCAAAGTTCTTCAGGGGGTAGGATTGAAACCAATTTCTAGAGCCAGCAGCAGGGTTTGCAAACTTCACCAACTGCCAAGCTTTCACCTGCAGTTTGGCAGGTATCACACAAGTATTTGCACCACAATAATGCATTTGCTTGTAAAATATTCCCATATAAAATATTACTTGAAATACTGTTTATGGGAACCAGATAAAAAGGGTTCTGAAAGCCAAAGCAAGTTTGCAAATCTTTGTTTATAAATATTTTCTTTGGTATTCATCCAGCTCTACTGGGAGAGATCTGCTTCACCTAATGCTAGCACTCTAAAAGTTAAGTAGCTAGTTTAAGCATGTAATTTAAAACATCTTTCTGCAAATGATGGAGAGATATAGGCCTTTTCAGAGGGAAGTTCATTCTGTCTCTATTCCCTTAGAGGATGATGAACCACCCCCTGGAGATACATGTATCTCTTGATTGCAGAGGGAGTGCAGACAATTAGTTTGGAGAAGACACTGCTGAATCAGATTACTGTCGTTAATGACTTACCTTTTTGCCAACTGACACGCCTTTGATAGGAATTCGTGGAAGAAATCAGCTGCTGTGGTCCCTTTTATTGAGGCCAGCCACCCTCCTCTTCCATTTGCATGCACACCCATGGGGCAGGTGGGCCCAGTTTCATTGTAACTCTGCTTTGGTCAGGACTTAAAGTTCTTCATAACACAAAGGAGAGATCTCCACTAACAAGGATCCACATTCAAATCATCAGCCATCCTGTCAGACCTTGGCTTTTAATAGGGCCAAGAAGGAGACTTTAAGCTTTTATGAAAAAAATCCCTATGTTAAAACAACCACAGCACGAAAGTCAAAGAACGTTGCTGTCAACCAGACTAGGTGCTGAGGCTATGTCTAGGCATAAGTGCTGAAAAAGTGCAAGGGAGCTCACGAGGATCAGAACCTTATTTGTCTTTGCTGCTAAAACAGTCCCTGACATGGCTCATGCCCCTGCCAAATAACTTGCTCCATGGCCTGAATGTGGGAGTTAGGATCCATTTTCAAGAGGGAATTTGAATGCAATAGCTAACTGGAGGGTAAGAAAGCTTAACAGCGTGGACATAGGTTACTGTGTGCCAGCTTACTCAAATGCAAGAGAATGGTCCTGAGAAGATTAGATATAGGTGTAGCCCAAAGTACACTAACAAAATGCAGCCTATGAGGTTAGACAGTAGACATCATATTCCATGCTGAAGTTGGTATTTCCATACTTGTGGCACATGTATTTTGATATACAGCAGCAAAGCTTTTCTCAGCACTCATACAACCGATTCATTTTCCATCATCTTCCATTTTATGACTTTTCTCTTTATGTTTGTAACCTCCCAGCCATTCAGCTTTGACTTATGAGCACCACCTCAGAAAGGTTCAGCTGCAGCAACCGCCTGCAGGAAGGAGAGATTACCACATAGCCAACAGCTAAGAGCAGTCCCATGACTGCCTTCTGCAGTCACCTACAACAGTCATTTTCAAGAGAGGGCTAAGGGAAAATCTAATAGCAGCCTACTTGAAGGATAGCTACCAAGATGGTGGAGCCAGACTATTTTTAGTAGTGCCAGATTGTATAGCAAGGGGCCACAACCAAAAATCACAGCTTAGGATGTTCAGTTAGGACATTAAGAAAGCTTCATCAACCAGGAAAGCCATGCAGCACTGGAACAGGCTACCGAGACAGGTTTTGGGGTCTCCACCTCAGGTAATCTTCAAGGCTTGGCTGGAGGAAGCTACAGCCAACCTAATCTAGTACCAGTGATAGTCCTACTTTAAGCAGGCAGCTGGACTGGACGAGCTTGAGAAATCCCTTCCAACCAGCATTTCTATGAGAAGCTGAAAGTTTCTCAGAAAATTCTCCTCTTGAGACTGCCGTGTGTGCTCCCTTCCAGTTCTTCCCTTCTTCTGTGCTCCACTCAGGTCAAGCAGCAGCTCCCAGAGGTCATACAGGAAGGATTATTTCCTTGGTATGCCTTCCTCTTCCTCATACTCCTTCTTCTGACCTCAGCAGAGTTGCGCAGGTTTGCCTAAAGAAAGAATGTGACCTTTTGACAACAGAGTCATCCAGCAATTTGTTCTAGTTTGAAGCTATTTCCCCCGATTCCCTCTTGGGTTTTTCCTCAGTCTCTTTGCCACCAATGGGAAGGTTTGTTATGCCTGGAATGTGAAGTTTTGGTCACCATTCACTGCGATATAATTCCCAGTACAACAACATGCACCAGAAACTTGGTTTCAGCCAGGACCTGTGCTTTTCTCTTATGCAATGGGCTGTGCTTCAACAGAACTTCCCAAACATGTTTTTTGAGGGTTTTTAAAGTAGAAATGGTAGAGAAAGGTAAGTTTATTAAAAAGCATGCATTGCCTCATGAAAAAGCAAGTATGCTGGGCTGAAGCAAGAGTGATAGCATAGGTAAACATATTACCAGTTATGAAGTCCATATGTTTAATTCATATTACAGATGTGTTGTGTACATTTATAAGTAAACACATATACATACATTTCTAATTATAGAGAAATATGTGTTTACATGTTGATATATGCATAGATAAGAAAGCAACAGAAATATTTGTGCAGATTAATTGATTTCTAGGTATATGCTTTGTGGTTATGGAGGCAAAAGGCAGACACTGCATAATAGTGCAACATGTATGGTAAGCCACTTGATTTTGACTGCCTCACCTGCTCTTTCTACATTAATTCACTTACACAGCATTTGTACTAAAATTCAGTCTAGACAGCTTCACATTGCTGATATTTAATACAAATATAAAGCAAAATAACCACCTGCCAAGATTTCCTTTGTTCCATTTCAGTATCTCGCAATGCCACAGAAGTCAGGCAGTACTCAATATCCAGTAATCCACAATGCACAAGTTGCTAATCGACATTAGGATGAATCCTGAGATCTTACTCAGAGCTGAGATCAGATGTGAGCGAAAGATGCAAATTCTTTACTTTACAACTCATTTTCCCCCTAGAAATTCCCAAAATACAATAGGCATTCTTTAAATGAATTATGAGTCTATTTTAGTCAGAAGGAATCTCTCGCAAACCAGTAATGCCTTTCAGAACGGAAGACACTTTTTCAGGTGACATACCTAGCAGACCTTAAATCCATAGTTGTCTTATATAGATATAAAGCTTTGATAGATATTTTGAGCTAACATTTTTACTGGCCATAAACTATTATTCCCTGCCAGATTGAGATAGTTAGCCTGAGGGGGGGAAATGTTTGGCTCTTAGAAAGTAAAGCACATGAAAAAAATTGTGGGAAAATGCTATTTTTAAAAAGACTCTGAGCATTTTTCTGATAGGTTTTGTGTAAAATATGTTGCAGCCACTGAGCACATGGTGCGTCAGAAAGCTTGGATTGGTGTTCCTTTGGGATGGCTTGCACAATTTGCTCTTGTTTTTTTTTCCAATACAGATCACTAAGATTTCCCGAAAAGCAAATTACCTCTGTTAAAAAAAGGAAGGGGGATTTTACTGTTAAGCTTTCCTTTATTGCTAGAGCAAACGTTAAGGGTTTAAGTGGTTGTAATGGATGGTCAATTCAATTGAGTTTAATTCAGCAGAAAACCCAGAGCATCCGGAAAGAGGTTTCATGAGCAGGAATTCGATGGAGCACACCAGCTGTTGCTATCACCTTTTCTGGTTTTAAGCCGTAGGCCTTCCTTGCACCTGACCTGTAGGCTCCCGAGGACCTGCCCGCTGCCAGGAATCAGTCTATCCAGCTCCACCAGACTGAAAGGAAGCCAGTGCTACACAGGTTGGGACCCTTTTCCTAACCTGCCTTCCCCTCCCTTAACGCACAAGGTGGGTATTGCTGGGTAGCTGCACGGTTCTCCTTGTTCAGCTTGTAGTGTCCTTCGCTGAAGGGCGACAGGGAGAAGATGACCCACCAGCTCCAGTGCAGGCAGGAGCAGCCCTGTGCCACTGGTCACTGTCCCTCTCCCTCTCTGGGAGCCCTTGGTCTGTGGAAGGCTCTCATGCTCTTTGAACACAAGCTAACACATTCACACTGCCTGAGCAGAAGCGCCAAGATCCACATTTTGGGCTCCAGTGTTTTGTCTTCTCTTCCCACCTATGCTGCACCCTTCTAGGGCATTTTTATGAGAACATGGCTTCATCAGCCTTTGAAGATGGAAGAAGGAAGAAACAGGTAGATATATTTATATCACACATCTTCTGGGATTCCAGTTATTAAGGTTGCTCCTCCTCCATGCTAACTGCAGAGATAAGGAGTAGGTGCCTGTGAGAGCCCATTCTTGGTCCTCATCACGAACAGCACTGTGCTGTTTTCAACATTGTCAGTGGTTTGTCTGGTGAAGACATATCATGGAGCGAGCTTGCCGTGACATAAAAATGACTCAGGACAGAAACAGACACAAAAAACACCCACCTTCAAAGTCAGAGTCCTAACCGATTAAGAAAACAACTCCAGAATACTGTCGTCATCAGCTGCTTCCAATTACATCCTCCATTTCCAAAACATTGCTTTCCCCACCCCCAGAGTGGATTGAAACATACAAGCCATAGTGTGGAGAGCACGAAGGAAGAGTGGGGAATTAATGGTTAGTTCTCTCCGGAGGAACTGGTGGTACAGAAAATGGGAACAAACCCTCCAGGAACAGCAGCTAGGGCTGGATTGTGGCCCACAGGCATCTCAAAATCAAAATCTTCTATCAGCTACTGTTAATTGTGGGAGGGTTTTTCCTACACAGAAGCACAGTGTCAAAAGGAAATCCTTTTGGACCTTCCACCATCTGAGAGCTTGTGAGTTTCTGCAGGCCGGTGACTTGAGTGATGTTCGTTGGTGAAAACAGTCAGAAGCCAGCAGTGTTTTAGGAACCTGTCAGGAGACTGTTTGATCCCCTATGGTTCCTGGGTTTCCTCAACAATATTATGAGGCTTTAGCTGAACGTTAGTGTTCTGTGCACACAGTGACACATAAACCCCGTTGCTTAGCTTGACTACGGACGCCAACAGGAGACTGAAAGAATATGCAATCAGCTGGCTGTTTATTCATGTGGCCTCCTTATCCATAATCTCCATCCACTTCTGCACCCCATGACCACGAAACAATGTCCTATTGTAGTCTTTCAAAACGGGCAGTTCCTCAAAGACAGACATCTATTTCTTGAAGCACAGGGATCTGCAGTTCTGTCTACAAGCACAAGCAATTGGTCAAGTTCCCATTTTATCATGTTCCAGTTTTCTTCAGTGCATTTGGTAACAGATCAGCAAGTGAATCCAAACAGTGGTATTTAAACCTCTCAGAACCTCCCTTGCGTCCTAATCTTCCAGATAATTAAATTCTGTGCACATATTCTCCCAGTATGTTCAGTATTAACATTGAAACAGATATTCCCCCCTTCTTGTGCATTTTTTTAAACAGATGTTCCAATATCCTGAAGAAAACTGAACTGTAAGCCTCAAGTATGTGTATATTATAATATACTCAAAACAGATTAGAGACAAAATGTTTTCCATCTAGCAGCTACTGCTTGTCACGGAGGCAGAGGCAGTCACAGGAAATCCTTTGTATGGTACCCACCGTCATTTACCACCCTATTGCCAAGGTACCCCAAGGTAAGGCATGTCCTTTACCGCTTGCAGCGAAGCGCTGGGGCCTCCATCCTGCTCCATAACTCCTGAACCAGGCAGGTGAAGCTGGTGGAGCCTCTGCCAACCAGCTACAGCCAAAGGATGTGTCCCATCGGGGCCTGCAGCCCAAAGGTCCTTGTTGGAGGGTCATAGCCCAATGCCATGGGCTGCTGGGGGTCTTCTGCACCACACCACACAGTGTGCCAGGCATGCCGTGGCAGTATCAAAGCTCAGGACATGGGTGGCTGGCTTTGTTCACCCACTTTCAGGTGTCAACAGACTGTTCTGCAGAAGTTTAGTCATTGTCCCAAACGGCTTTAGACTGGGTTTGCCTCTTAATTAATGTGAATTTACTGGGTCAGAGTTTGGCAACGGCATTGTTCCTGTTCTCCCCAGAGAAGACAACCCTGAGAGATCTCCCAAGCCCCCCAGACACTAGCAACATTTTTCCCCTTCCTTGCATAAACATAATCCAAGCCAGAAGTTGTCAGAGGATCCTGCCGTGTGTATGAACTGTGGGAACACCTTACTCTTTGGACTTAACGAGTAAAGCAAGACCAGAGATGACTGTAGAGTGTATGATTTTGAGTTTTCCCTTGGGTAACATGACAGGGTGTCCTGCATTTCCAACAAAGTACTTAGAAAATGACCTAATCCTCTTATGCAGGAAGCTTTGGGGAGTTGTTAGAGTAAGAGCATACAACAAAGTAAAGGAAAAGCACTTTGCATCTTACATCACAGCCAGGAGAATTTGGGTCCAAATAGGGTCAATATTCTTATACCTCAACGTGCAGATGACTGAGAGAGCTACCTTACAAAATAGAGTCTTTTTTCTTTCTAATGACCCTTTCAACAGGTCATTATAGAGACAGGCCATTCTTGATTTTTCATAGGTGGATTACCTTGGTTGGGGACTAACCAGGCTGGGGGTGCTTTGTGGGAGCAGCACAGGTCTGGAGCCAGAGCAGCCCCCTTTGCTCTGGGTTGCCCTGTGCATGTGCCCAATGATAGTTATGTCCCCAGCCTCTGTTTCCTTTACAAACCCTCACCGCATCTTCAAACAACTTGAGTTGTATCAGTTCTGCCTGATTTCAGGCTTTGCTTTTGGGGGGTTAATTTCCCTTTTTCTCTTCCCATTGATCCCACAAGTGAAACGTGTGGTAGGTAAAGCAACCTTCTGTGCAGGGTCTCCTCTGCAGCAGCCTGCCAGCTGCCCAGTAGATGCACAGGGGCAGCTAACTGGTGATAACCAGGTGCTGTCATGGAAGATGCAAGGAGCCTGGCAATCACCCATCAGGTCTTTATTAGGCAGGTGCTGTTCTTGCCAAGCAGAGGAAAATGATATTTAAGCACAAAACTGTTCAATTTTTTTCTGTCCGTAAGACAAGCTGCATACAGTTCAATGCAAAAATTTACAGGCAAAAATTTTCAATCACAGAATATTTTCCAGGTGAAAATTCCTTCTGCTGTCAGTTTTGTAGCTTTTTCTCTCACAGACATTTATCTTTTGGCCTCCTCCAGCACTAACTGCTGCTAGCTTCGCTCTGGATCATGAAGCCGTGAGGGGAAGACACTTAAATGCACATGTAATTAGGAAAACAGCCAGCAACATCTCTAGCAGAAAATCTCCAAGATTTTCCTGAGAGTTGTATTCTGTCCAAGATTATGATTTACCCATACCCATAATTTCACAGGGAAAACTTCCAAAGGGCATGTCAGAAGAAGCTGCTCTTTGGCCTAAAAAGAAGTGTCCAAACCTTCTTCACATTCTTTCTGGGAAAAGGTAGCCTTCTCTGGAAACCCTCTTTACGACATGCCCCAACATACAACCTTGCTTTTCTTCCTTTCCATGTGCTAAGACCCCAGATGAACTCCCAGCACATAAGCTAAGAAGACGTCACATTCATGGGGGAAAAACAGACTTCACTGGCCCTCCACTTTAGCAACACTTCCAGAGAAAGGGGCAAGACCAAGTTACAGCAAGCTAGCTCCTGGTGAGGAGACCACAGCCTGACTACACCTGCTGGAAAGCCTGACCAGTGTGTATTCCTCTTCTGAGGAGAAGCCAAGAGCACAGGAACATGAAAGTTTCTGGGCCTGGTCACATCCATCAAGCTTCACATACTGAAGCAAGATATTAATGTCCTGGTTTTGACTGGGATAGAGTTAATTTTCTTCCTAGTAGCTGGTACAGTGCTGTGTTTTGGATTTAGCATGAGAATAATGTGATAACACACTGATGTTTTAGTTGTTGCTAAGCAGTGTTTATACTAAGTCAAGGACTTTTCAGCTTCCCATACTCTGCAAGCAAGGAGGTGCACAAGAAGCTGGGAGGGAGCATAGCCAGGACAGCTGACCCAAACTGGCTAAAGGGCTATTCAATACCATATGATGTCATGCTCAGTATATAAGCTGGGGGGACTTGTCCAGGGGGCAGCGATCGCTGCTCGGGAACTGGCTGGGCATCTGTCAACGGGTAGTGAGCAGTTGCATCACTTTTTTTTTTCTTTCTTTCCTTGGGTTTTTGTTTTTTTCTCTCTCTCTCTCTCTCTTGTCGTTTTACTTTCCATTACTACTACTACTACTACTATTATTTCAAGTATTAAACTGTTCTTATCTTAATCCACAAGTTTTCTTATTTCTGCTTTTCTGATTCTCCCCCCGATCCCACCGGAGGTGAGAAGGGTGAGCGAGTGGCTGTGTAGTGCTTAGTTGCCGACTGGGGTTAAACCACGACAACCAACAGTGACCATTTTGGTTGTTTGCAAACCAAAGCCCAGGCTTGACCATGATCCCAGACATTGTCCATCTGTCCTTTGTCATGGGAGCAGATAGTCTGCTCCAGTGAGGTCAAGAAAAAGGCAGAGGCATTGGCAGGCAGAGAGAGTGCCCTCTTGCTGAGCTTCAGACTGTGCTTCAGACAAGATCCAAACCCACTTTTTAAAGTTTTGCTCTTTTTCTGGTGCAGAGCAAGGTGAGAGCAGATCTAGTTTCAAAGCAGCAATTTACTATCCTCAAAGGGACGTATCCTGAATGAAGTCCTTCCACATGTTTCACCCCAAAATGCCACTCTAAACCTTAATCAGATCTAAAATTAAATAATCTCACGTACTACAATGCTTCTCTCATCCAGAATAGTTATGGAGCTTGCTGGACTGTTTTGTCCCATCTGACTCTGCAAACACAGCGCCAACACTGTGGTTTGGGCCATCTTCATCTGCTCGGACACAACCACTAGAAGGAAGGACTCGTATTGTGATATGAAGGTAGCAGCTCTACCCTGGCCAAACAGAAACATCTGGTGATTCCCCAACACCTCAAGGAGAAGGATGGGGGACTGGGCTTGTACAAGTTCAACACTTTCAGGTGTATCACAGTGTGGGAATCCTTGTTTCATGGCACTAGATGAGTCAGCTGTCTTTTGCAAGCTTATCAGTTTAAATCACTATTTTCCGGCATCTCAGCAGGGTTTGCTCAATATGAAAACAGACTACACAGGGCATTAACTCGTCTGTCCTGGAGCTGCTCCAGCAAAATACAGAATTGCCAGTGTGTGAGAAAAATTCCCACCAGGAATACCGCTCTCTGAAAAATGACTATATCGAGTGTTGGTCTATTGGGGTTTTTTGTAATGAATGGGTTTGAGCTCAATACAAGCTGTCAGCAGTGCATTTTTGCAAAGATATATCCTTCAAGAAAACATTTCAGGATACATTAAAGTTTAGACTGCATTCTGTAACCTTCATGAGGGAACATTGCTTGACCCATCCTTACTAACTCAAAACTCAAAAGCAAGTTTCCACATGGGTTCACCAATGTTTTCACACTTACTGAACGAACTGAGACTGATGGGCAGGTTTGCATAAAAATAAAGGAAGCATCTGATTTTTCACATAAAATTAGAGAGTGAAAGCTGCGGGCTCAGGCTCAAGATCCAAGTCACTACCAGTATGTTATCAGTTAAACTGGCACCTTTGGACAATGACATATGCAAAGTCACCTGATTGAACTCTATTTCATTGTCAGCTAAGGTTATAATCAGAATACCTTCTATTTGTCAAAAGCTGAAAGGGCACTCATGGACAGTTACCTTCAATGACTTACAGTAACTTGTTATGGCACTGTTGAGTGGTATTGCATCTAAGCCTTGAGTTTGCTTTGAGATTTTGCAAATGTTTCAGCTGTTTGCAATGGACCAAATCACATACCATGAAAAGAGAAAAAGCATTCAGACATTTCACCAATAAAGAGGTCCATATGGGCCCGTCAACTCATCGATGTATTTGAAGTCACGCTGTTTTACAGTGTAACAACAATTATTTAAGGTTTCAGTACTTTCCATTTGAAGTTTTAATGCAGTTGATTGCATTAACAAAAGAGAACAGTTTTAGTTAATAATTGCATATTCCGGATGCAGATTCACTGGGGGTCTTCCCCCTCCCTGCCCAGGGGGTACCACCCTGTTGTACCTCCACCGGAACTGCTCCGCACGACATGCAACAGGCTGTATGGCTGCAGATGAGCAGTTGTGCTGTCACCCAAATCACAGTAGGGTTGTCTCCAACCTCATGCGTTGCACTGCTCCCAACAAGTGAACATGAACCCCAAGCCCTGTACACCGCTGCAGCTTTGCAACACAGCCCTGAATTAAGAAGTGGGCATTTTTCCATCTTCAGTCTGCTTTTGCAGGGCCACGTAATCACACCCACGTGCACTCGTCTGCTCCTGGTTATGTGACCACACTGACATTTAAAAGTTTCCTTCTCCCAGGCCACAGCGCTGGGCCAGCTGAAGTAGGGATGCTGGCAGTCCAAACAACACAGGGACCAGCTGGGGAGGGAAACATGTGCACCAACAGCATTAGCAGCAACCATGTGGCTAGCCCTGCCCGATCCTAGCCCTCACGGCCAGCCAGGGACAGCGCGTCCTGGCCCCAGGGGTGTGTCCTGGTTTCAGCAGGGATAGAGTTATTTCCTTCCTAGTAGCTGCTACAGTGCTGTGTTTTGGATTTAGGATGAGAACAAAGTTGATAACACACCGATGTTTTAGTTGTTGCTAGGTAATGCTCACACTAGCCAAGAACTTTTAGTTTTCCATGCTCTACCAACTGA
>NW_008824368.1:1394629-1395851 GCF_000699105.1 Pygoscelis adeliae
ATCGGTCAGCGGATGGTGAGCAACTGCATTGTGCATCACTTGCTTTGTATATTATTATTATTATTACTACTACTACTATTATTATTTCAATTATTAAACCGTTTTTATCTCAACCCATGAGTTTTCTCACTTTTACCCTTCCGATTCTCTCCCCCATCCCACCGTGTGGGGGGGAGTGAGCAAGCGGCTGCGTGGTGCTCAGTTGCCGACTGAGGTTAAACCACGACAGGGTGCCACTGACATGAGGGCCCAAGCTCACTCGTGCATCCTTCCTCTCTCGCTTGCTCTTTCTTTCCCCCTCCAATTTCTACCACACATGAGGAACAAACATGCCCTGGGCAGCAAGCTTCTGGGAGCTTGCTACCTACTCATATGGTGGAAAACATGAGGATTTTGGCACCTTGCCCACCAACAGACCCTCAGCGAGTCATAAACCCCCCTTTTCCCTGCAAGACAGCTAGACCTCTTTCCTCTTATTGTCTTTTTATTTTTTCCCCAAGGCATTTCAAAATAAATAAAGACAGGTGCCAGAGTCTATCTCCTCTTGCCTCTTAATCGTTTTGCATTTATCATAACACAGGCCAGTGCTTTATTACATGGGTTGCCTATTTCCTCACATAGGCATCCCATATCTGAACCTCAAACTCTTTGCCTAGAAAAACAACTCCAGGGCAAAAGCGGAAAAGGTTTCCCTTTGCTATTTCAAATCCATTGAACAAACACCAACAGCTTCGCCTGTCCCAAAGGAATAAAATGAATTTAATATTTCCTAGGATAAAAGGCTGCTGTTCAAAGGGTTCTTCCCCCTGCTATCCCTGAGCCAGTAAAACCCGAGCTGGCCCAAGTACTCCCTAAAGTAGTATAAGATAAAGGTCTTTGGGCAACCAGGAGCAGAAAGAGATCAGAAAAGACCATTGTTTCCCCTTCAAGGGGAAGACCCAGGCTGAAGATTGTCCTTTCAAAAAGGCAGGAGTCTCCCACAGACCAAGGTTCACTTCCCAAAAAACATACGGCTGGTGTTCATGTTTGCTCTGCACAGCAGCAGCTGTGCCTTGTGCTGGGCTTGTTTTAACAAGTGTTGCTATTGCATTGGTCAGAAGAGCATCTTCCAGCCCCTGCCATTCATTACATGACCACCCAGCAAGGAGGCCTGACCCTGCTGCTGTTTGCTGTCGGTGGCATTGGCTGCGGATGCCCCAGCACCATGCAAACAGCACCAGGG
>NW_008824368.1:1395901-1414899 GCF_000699105.1 Pygoscelis adeliae
AGGGCCACTGCCACAGCAAATCGGGAATCCCGTAAACCCCGCAGGGATGCTTTTGCCCTGGAATTCCCCCGCCCTTTCTCAGGCTACTTCCACTTCATTATCTGTAAGAAGTCTCTCCCAGTTCCTTCCATGCTGGAGGAGAAAGGGATTTCCCCACATTTCAATCCTCCCGATCCAAGACCACACCATGAGGCATCTTACTAGGACACGTGATGAAGGTATTTCCAAGTGCAGGGGGAAAGGTGGTATCTCCAGGCAGGGGAGGTAGCTCTGCAATGCTGTGACTACCAGCACGTCTATCCAGAATTTTATGTGTGATATGGAAAAACTCATGTTATGTAAGGGACCAATCCTGCCACTTCAGTGGCCTTCTGCCTTGTTTGCACTGAAGACCTTCAGTATAAAACACTCATGGATCATCACTTCACTGCAACGTTTTTCTGATGAGCTTCAGCCTTTCCAGTAGCACAAGCTGCTATTTCAAGGCTGAGAGCTTGATTCATTTGCCTAAGCACAGGTGAATGGTGCTATTTCCAGCTGCCTACAGCATCTGAGGCATCGGCACAGCGACAACCATACCCTGCTGGAGAGGCAGCCAGAGGCCATGTCAGGGACCCAAGGGTGCCTCGGATGGCACTAGGTGTTTGGGTTTAGGCAACTGAACCAGGTCTACAGCGTGTACGCAGCAGGCATCTTGCCTAGGGCGGGATGCAGAGTGCTGGCCTCGTGCTCAACTCAGTACAACCTCAGTTCAGAAAAGCAAATCAGAGAAGTCCACATGCTTTGGAAGGATGACAAAGTGCTTTTTGGGGTGTCCAAGCCATGGTCATGCCAGTGTGGCAGGAAGAGCTGCAGGTCCAAGAGCCCCCATTTGAAGGAGCGCAGCCTGAAATCTTGGCACACAGGGAGCACCAAAATATACAGGGGCAAGGTGCCGGGCTTGGAGCTGTAGGCACACACATGGAGGCACCAGCCTCCACTTCGGTTTCTCTCACTAGTGGGTTTAATTCAAAGACGCTGATGCTATTTTAGAGTGTTGCCTTATATTTATTTCTCCTTTTTATCTGTGCGATGAGTTAAAAAATGCCATATGCCTGTTTTTATATTCCTTGGGCTTCACCCCCACGCACACCCCATACACACACACAGAGTTTCCAGTTGACTAAGGAATGCTAAACATTTATCTGTGGCTCAGCACAGCCACTGGTATACCAATGCATACATCCAGCGTGGGTGTACTGAGAGATATAGATGCCATATGGAAACCACATCTGACACATACAGCCTGGGACAAATGGGAGAGAATCTGTGCCACTCACAATCACCATGCAAAGAACTTCTTCTGAAAATCATTGTTTGCTTTGGCTTTATATCTCTCTGATACACCAAAGCGCAGATGCTGGCTTGTTATCAGAACGGAGCTGGAGGGAGAGATGGGGCTTGGCTGTGGCATGGAGGGAGAATCGGTCACCCTCAACTTCCTCCCCTCACCCGGATTTGCAAATGGGCTGGACCCAGCCTAAGGAGGCAGCTGCGCTACGCCCACCCACCGACTGGCAGCTCCACATCGACATTCCCATGACTGCCAGGAAAGAGCTGGCTGCCGTCCTGCCTCCCAGAGCTCCCTCCCTTCGGGGGACAATATACACTTCACCTTCTAAAAACTGGATTCCCAGATACTTTATACAGCCAAATGATAACTGATAGGCAAAGAAGAGAAATCAAGCAGGGCAAGGAGTTTAAGGTGGGTTGAGAAAAAGATAAGTTAGAAATAGGATTTAATTATACAGGTGTTATGGTGATTAGGGTCATCCAAGTAGGTAGATGGATTTGCAAATCCAGGAAGTTTTGCTCCAGTGGCAATAATTTCTTCCCCCTCTGTTCTGCCTCCGCTCAGAGCTGGTCTAGACAGCACAGTACTCGAAGCGCCTAGAGGTAGCTGACCTTGGCAGTCCCCCTGCTGCTAATGGCAAGCGGGGTTGTACCAGCGCTGATGCAACTTGTTCGGATGCTCAGGGCAGGCTCAGCCCCCAGCAGCACTCAGGCAGTCTGAAGGGAGGCTGCTTTTCCAGGGGTGGGGAGGAGGAGAGCCATGATTTATGAAGGAGGTTGGCACGGATCCACAGAGAGATTTGCAAGTAGGAGGCTCTATCACCCACTCTTTATGCAAAGAGACTCATACTGCCATCAGTGGAAGTCTGGCTGAACAAAGACCCAAGGGCTGGGCTGGCAGAGGGAACATGTTGTTCTGCAGTGTGAAATGAATGCGGAGCTGAAAAGTTGGTTTCGGGTAGAGCTGGGGTGGTCGTGACTCTTGGTCGGTGTGAGAGATGCAGGCAGCAGCGCTCCCCTCAAGCCCTGCAAGACTAAAGCTGCGACATCGGGAACTGAGCTGGGCAAATTCATTATTTTAACCCCTAAAATTCAGCTCATAAATCGTCTCAGCTGGAGTTAATAATGACAAAATGTCACAGTTTTTTTTGCCTCCCCAGCGTCAAAGCTGTTTCCAGTACTTACAAACTGCTGTGGGGTGGTGGTGGTGGCAGTTGGCATTTCAAAGATGAACGTTTCTCTCAGCAACAATTATTCTTAGTCAATCCAATCCGACCTGAAAACCCTAACACCAACACAGTCCTAGAGAGAGGACTAGTTCACGTCCATCAAAAGGGGATGGAGGAGGAGGAAAAGGCCATGAGACAGAGGCAGTCCAGGTTACTAAAGGGGAGGGGAACTAAAAAAGTCTTACAAAACAAGAGCCAAGGAACGTGCCTGCTCTCCTTCTCCTTCAAGCAACTGCACAGCAAGGTGCTGACTGTAAAAACAAATACAACATTACAATGCAGAACGCAGGAAAAAACCAAATCCCAATCACACAGAGGCAGAGAAGAAAAAAATTAATCAAGTAATGCCAAACCTAATAACAACACAGTCTTCACCATCAGCCTCCCCAAAAGAGAGGAAAGGAAAACAAAGGCGCTGAAACACTAAACACAGGAATTAATGGAAAATAGCAAACAAATGTAAGAATAACAAGGAGTGCGAGACTGCACACTGGCCTCCACTTCCTTTTTCACCCTTATGCAACAGAAGCAGAGAGGGAAAGCAAGAACCATTCCCCAGTCATAGTATTTCTGGAGTTGGTAGATTGGAAAATTAAGCCATTTGAACCAAGATAGCTAAATTTTACTCTTCTGAATGGTCTTGACTTGATGTAGTAATTATACTGAATTAGGCATGAGGTCAATGTGATTGTATCTGAACCCTGCTCTGAACCCTTATACTGAATTGAACTTAGTGGCATAGGCAATCCCTTCGTCAAGATGTGATTGCTTAGAGAGAAAGGGATCTTATTGAAAAATAAAAGACTCGGGCCCTCCTGGAGGGAAGCATCCCGTCCTGCATTGCTGATGCCAGGGTTTTCTAGACCCTCAGTTTGCGTGCCGTACCAGCTAGGGCCTGGAGTGAAAGAGAGAGCAAGCCAGCCCAGAAGTCTGTTTGCACCCAGAGGTGGCTGCAGGAGGAAGTACAGGATTGCTCTGGGATTTTGGCTGTCGCAAGCAGCAGCTCAAGACAGACAGTGCTGGGTAAGGAAGCCAGGAGAGAAGACATGCACGCCTGGACCTCAGGTGCTCTTGGGGAAAAGCCTGATGTGGAGCATGTTCCTCCCTGCTCCTGAATGGCATCCTCCAGCCAGGCGTGGGGACAGACACCCACCACTTTCTGCAAAGCTCGTCTGTCCGGGCCACCACGTTTCATCCCACCCAGAGTGGTGCCCAGGCTCAGGGCACCAGCTTGCGCTGTCTTTGGCACCAGTCCTGACTGAGGGATGGGATTCGTTTCACCTAACTTTAAACCTCTACAGAGGAGACGTTTCCGGCTGAAACAGTCACCCAAGGGCTGCCCTTGGTATGCACTGCAGAGAAACAAGCCTTTCTAAGGTAAGATTCACCTCACCTTAAAGGAGGTGTCTAAAATAGGTCAAGTGAGTCAGTCTCAACAAGTACCAATTGCTCTCCATTGCCTATTAAGGGAGGGTAGGTGTCTAGTTCAGGTGAAGGTATATGGTTATATGAGATTAATTCCATCCCTGGTGACCTTTGGCAAGTCTTCAGTTTCATCTTCAGGCCAGCAGTAATGATACCTACCCTGCTCTGATACATCTTCTCCAAGTACAACGCTATATAAATACTGAATTTTGATTATTAATATTATTGTCCTTTAAGAAAATAGTAAAAGGCTCTCCCATTTCACGGGGGGGGAGGGGGAGTTTGTTTGTTTTAGCTGCATTTATTTTAGCTCCTTAATTTCCTGTGCACATATTCAGGGAATGTATTTATTTATATTTAATTTATTTTCATGGATCAAAGGAATAGAGAGAAAAAAAGTGCACTCTCCTCAAGCAATGAAACCCACAGTTCATATTTGCCTTCCCTTCTAGCTCACAAGCCTCTTTCTGTGGCCCTTTTTCCAACCTCAGCCACCCCACAACCCCACCATCCTTTCAGGCACGCGGTGATTCCTCCTAATCTCCCCTTTCCTTTTCAATCCCTTCCCACTGGCTATCCAGCCCACCCAGCCCAACTTTCCCCAACCAGCCCTCTCACGCAGCTCTCCCAAAGCTTGTCCCTGCTCCCCCATTGCAAGAGCATTGAGACTACAAGAGAAATACAATTGCTACTTCCCATGCCTGTGTTTGGACATGGACATGGCAGGGGAGGCACCAGCCAGACGGGGGAGGAATCCATGTTCACTCGGTCGCTCCCCTCAGTATAACCAAGCAGAAAGGAGCAAAGCCTTTATGGATGTAAGTCACAAAGCCTCGCTGAGCCAGCTATTTATAAAGGGATGAGAGTTTTGCAATTACCGGCAGATTTCCATACAGATATAAAGGTACATCCCTAATGCAAGACCACTGTCCTGCCAAATTTTCAATCCATGTCACAGCGTGGGGGAGGCAAATGTTCTCGAAGAAAAGGCCAATGGAGCTTTTTTATATTGATGAAATAATATTTATTTCCCCAGTGTTCCTCTTGGAAATGGATGAGTCTGGCTGGGTTTTTTCCTTCCTCACATCCCTCCACATCGAGGTAAAACACTTGAGGCAGGTGAGGAAATTCTGACATGGTTATGAGGACTATCTCCAGCAGCTTCTGTAACAGTGGGGTTGTTCACACTGCTGTTCACAACTAATAAAACAGCATAGCATTCTGTACTCACAGACTTCATTCAAAGCTCAGATGACTGCTTCTAAAACTTTTTACCCCTGCTTTCCAATAGAAAAATTCTGCTTTCACAATGAGATGGACTTTACAGCCAACCACACTAAATCTTACATAAACAAGGTCCAAAAATTGCCCACTGTGGGTCTTTATCTGATTTATTCCTGGCCCTGATTCAGTAGATGTGAGTAAGCTGAAACACTGAGTCCACACAACCCACATTTTGGGGAAGTTCAGCTCAGTACCCACATACAGTGGCTTGCAGCATGCTTTTCACAGAAGCCACAGTAATGTTCCCAAAACTTGTTAAAAGTGCAAGGATGACATGAAGGAAAAGACTTTCAAAAGCTAGGAGGATATCCTCATACACTTTCAAGGAGAACTTGTTGTATGTGAGCATGTGAGCCTGCTCCCTGTGTTCTGGTGGTCCACCCTGGTCCAGTTTCTGTTCACTTCCCACACCTATGAAACCCTGCACTCGGTGTCATACCGGCCATTTTTCTCACACAGCATCACAGGGCCAGTCATTAAGTTTCTCCTCCCTGTCTGCATACTTCTGAGTGTCCAACCTATACCAAAAGTGGGGGATCCACAGTTTCCCCACACAACCTCCTGCAGCACTTCACTATCCTCACTGCTGATCTAACCTCAACATTCCCTGCTGCTGTTTAAACCCAACCTATCTTCCCCACCACGGACATGGAAAACAGATGGCTTCCTTCCATTATGCATCAGTCTTACAGATATCTGAAGGCTGTTATCATCCCCTCCACTCCCCAGTACTATTTTCTTTCCATTAAATCACCCCTGTCATATGCCATTCAGGAGGGAATGAATGAGAGCGGGCAGAGTGCACCCTGGACCGCTGTCACAAGGAGCTGGCTAAAAGGCCCCAAGGTGTCACTTGTGATTTAATAGTTGGACGATGTTAGTTTTTTGCTCACGGCATGTAGAACGAGTGCCTTGCAGAGAGGATACCCGCCAGACCTCCCCTGGGAGCTGGTAATCCCCACCCGATGGCACTAGTCAGGCTCCTGCATCTGGACCACAAACCGTAGACGGGCAGCTTGCCAGGTGGTTCTTTCAGGACATCCGCGTACTTGGCGCGGCTACGCTTACCGGTTTTCAGCAGGCTTCGAGCCTTTCCTCGCATCACCCGCTTCTCAAACCACAAGGCCTGGCATATGTCTGCTTCTGCTTATATAATACTCCCAAATTGGCTTTCACATTCTCTCTGAACCGCACACAAAACCTTTGTCTTAGAGCAAAACACTCTTCTCAAGCAACGAGGAACCAGAGCAGGCGCTGAGGTCACAGGACCGGACTCGCACTGCTCAGCAAAGGGCAGCCCCACACGGCAGCGTCCCCTGCGTGCAGGGGTTAGCGAGGTGCATGAGCGGAAGCAGCTTTTCCCAAAACACCTGCTGCTCACCCAAACTCCCCCGCCTCAACCTCAGCATGCATATAAATTGTTGCAACTATGTCAGAAGACCAGGAATGCATCATGGAAACCCTTCCCCTGTAACCATAGCTGGGTGTAACATTTGCAAGTGTTAAGCGCTTATGTTTGTGCAACAGCGCTTCCGTACACTGTGTTCCACCTGAACCGCGGGAAGAGGAGTTCACCGTGACCCTGTCACAGCATCGTATTTAGGCACAGTCACACTCTCCTGCCATGAAGGAGATGAGGGAGGGAGTGGGGAGCTGAAAGCTCCAGTTTAGTGCCAGCTGAAGCAATAAGTTGAAGTGACAAAATTCAGGTTTCCACCCACTTTCTTCTAAATTTGACATTTTGCTGCTATCATTTTCCACAATTTATCTCAGGAAAATGTACGTTTAGGAATAGCAGCACGAATCCAGTCCATAAAAGTCAAATTTAAGAAATCAAGTCATTTTATTGATAAATGTGCCAAGCAGCAGTGCAGGCAGTTCAGAGGGGACATCAGTAAGAGGTACGTGGGCTGCCAGGACACTGTAGAGGTTGGTGCAATGGGACGGCAGGACGGAACACATAGTGACTGTCAGATTGTCAACAAAAACACTCAGATGCACTTCAAATTCCTTTGTTCAAGGCGGAAACATATTATTCCAATAAATACGGGTTAAACTCTACTTAAGCAAGGGATAGCTATACCTCTCTTTAATCTCCACTTAAGCAGAGATAGAGAATGCTTTTATTCTGTCTCTTAACTGTCTCTTAAGGGTAGCTACTACATGGCACGTGGCAAAACAAATGGAGGATACCAGGCAGCAAACAAGGCTGAGCACTTGCCTACTATTTGTCAATGTTGTGAGACTAGTGGATTGTTTTTAAACAGCCAAAATACACTGGCAGAGCGGCAGGGAGTTAATGAAATCAATGAAAATGCTGCACAGATGGAGTGACCTGCAGCCGGGTGTTGTGTTGGGGTTTGAGGCCAGGACATGCATTGCAGCCTGAGGGTCCTGGGAGAGCTATGGGGAGGTCTCCCTCAGTCCCTGGTGGAGATGCTTCTCGCTGTGAAACAGCTCAGTGATCCATGGGAGGAAACAGGACCCTGGGACTGACCCTACAGACTGAGTCTCAGAGCATTTAAGCAGGGATGGAGGGATCCAGACAGCCTTCACTGTTCCAGTCAATCACTCTGTGCAAAGTGGAACAGCCTGAACATGAGAAATTGGAAAGAATCCATCCCAAAGTGCTCAATGACCTGGTGACTGGAGGAACATTCAGGTCCCATAAGAAACCAGAGGGAGCAATAACCACAGCTACCGGCTAAAGAGTGGCACATTGCTCCCCCCATCATTTTGTGTATCTCTCAAGGGAAAGTTTTCCATCACATCTGTTCTACTAATTTAAGTCACATTTACAGAATATTGGAGTCAGCTCAAAACTGCATTTCTCAATTGTTAAATTATTGACCACAAAAAAAACGGGGAGGGGAAGGGAGAGGGAATGTGCAATCCCAACCTGCAGCTTTTGGCAACAGATGGAGCAGAAGATGACTTCAGAGAGCAAAATCGGACTCTTCTCCTGCTCCTGGGGACCTCAGGGAAGTGGAGGCATTGTAGCAGTGTCCTACTGCTGCTGCTGCTGCTGCTTCACATGACAGCAAAGACAAGAGCTTATGGTCCCCTGCTCTGCTGCAGCTCCAGCTGCAAAGGTGGGTGATGCTGGACACATCTGCCAGGGCTCCATCAACGCTACCACACCTAACCGTTGTGTGAAACCCTTTCCCATCCTTGCCAGAAGCATCTTGCAAAGGAATAGCTTGGAGTTTGTCCTCCACTTGGCACTTATCCTGCCTCCAATACAGTAAGATTTTTTTTAAGATAAATATGTTGCCCCAGTTGAAAAAACATCATAATCAGTTTGTTACAAGCTTATAGATTTTGCCAAACAAAGCCTAAGCAAAGATCACAAGATTTTTGTAGCAGAAATCAGAATTTGCTGTTTGTCTACATAATGCCCCATGCAGTGGCATCCCAACCTATCTGGGGCCTCCAGATGCTCTGAAAATAAAATAAGATACTTAAAATATTAATATATTTCAATAAAGCTACTAGTGTTACTGATTGTACTGCTATTGTATCAATACTCATACTGATTATTAGTACCAATAATTATAAAAGTAAAGTAATAATAAGCATAATGGAACTAAAACTGACTTTTTAAAATGGAGATTCCTGAAACCTCTTGCATTTTGAGCTGAAATTCAGGAAACAGTCCCATCATCTTTATTTGCTGAACAAAGCGATGTTAACCTGTGAAGGAGCAGGTTTGTTAACAGGCCATCAGAAAAGCTGACAAAATGACTGAGCTGACAATGCTCAGTAAATCGAGCTTTAATATATTTGTAATAGTGCCAAAGGACAGTGTCTGGAGAGACAGCTTTAAACCTATCCTTATGCTACCTTTTTTCCTAAAAATAAATCAAAACTGTCTCCTTCAGTAACTAAAAATAGGTGCTTTCAAGCGTTTAAAAATCTAGTATTGACCTAGACAGTCCAAATGCAAGAAAAAGTCAACGCTGAGAGGGACCCAAAGCAAAACCTCAGACCTGAATAACTCCGGTTTTAGGGAAGTTCTAAGTCTGGTTCATATAGATGTTTCACGTAAGAGAGAGGTGCTCTCTGAGCTTCCCTTGTACTGAGGACTTTCGCAGCCCTGCCGATGGTGATGTGCAGGTTGCACCTATATAACAGAGAACTTTCCCAGGCACAGCAGCTCAGTCACCTACACCACAAGGATGGTTCCTGACATGCTTTCGGCACTCAGCCACCAGCCCCCAGGACTGGCTTAAGAGCTGTCTGTGTTGTGGAGGTCCTTGAATAGGAGACAATAGTGCTGCTCCCAGGAGTAGCCTTGCATGGAAGGCACCTGTGTCCCCCCCCGCCCATCTGCCACTGCAGAAATGAGCTCCCTGATGTGAAGACCTGCTCAGACCTTCCCGTCGCTTGCAGCCCCGATGCTCACTTCAGCCTCCAGCTGTCTCCTGTTGTTGTCGTTGCTGTTTCTTTGGAGGAGCGCAGGAGATGTCACCACCCGTGTATGAAAACAAAACTCACTTTACGTTACATCAGTAGCCTGTTGACATGGAACAGCACAGTAAGCTTTCTTGCTGATAAATAAAAATGATTAGCCTAACTGATTGTTGTATATTCATCATTCTTGATACCTGGCAAACATTCTGGTTGTCAAGCAGGTAATATCTGATACATCTGCCCTGTTGTTTATCTCTCAGGCTACACTAACTCAAGCACCCCGTCCTTGTCTTCGTTTTTTGCCCACTCTCTCAAAAGGCCTGATTGAAATTTTGGCCATATTTGCATATTTTTAATGTATATTTTAAACTCCAACTAGGCTAATAGTGGACTTCTGAAAGCTTGTAAAAACTGCAGCTCGTACTTAGTACCATTATTAATTCCAACCATTTGCTACCTGCTAATATAATAAACACTTCCTTAGGGCTATATTCAGACTACCTAAAATAGCACCTAACACTCCAGCTTCGGAGCCAAAGCTCAGGGGAGCAGAAGCAGTTTGGGTTGGCTCCCCACAGAGCCTGTGAAGGTAAATAGTTACAGTGTCCACATTAGGCACTTTAAAAGTACCACTTAGAAAACACAGCCCCTACATCTCTGCTGGCTGGATAAAAAGGCAGCTCTGCAGCCCTGGATAGCAAGCATCTTGTTCAACTCTCAGCTCCCTTGAACTTACAGTTTGTAACTGGCATGTAAGCATAGCTTGTGTGAGGCTCTCTGAAAGACAGACAGGATACTGCTTGAAGGGCCACATTCAGATAAAGTGGAATTTTAGCAAGGTTTTTATCTAGAATCAATAAAGTCTGACAGGTACTTATTAAACATTTTCAGAGAAATTTAGAGAGCTTACTCAAGGTGCTGAGTGCCATCTTGCTATGTTATTGGCATAGATTCAGAAGGTAAACAGTTCTTACATGATCATGACCATTTCTGATCAATTAAACTACGTTCTGTACATCTAAAAATAAATTAAACATGCCTTTGATCCCAGTTTTCAGCTTTTACAATCAACAAAGGCAAAACTGTGGTTCTTCACCCTTCCACCAAAATATAATGAATTTTCTTTTGGAACTATAAAAAACAAGATCAGCAACTGAAATATCAACCTTAAAAGAAGATTGTTTTGTACCTTATTTACTTTAGCAACAACTGGAAAGAACGCGTGCAAAAATAGAGAAGATCTTCAGTGCTGGGTCTCACTTGGGACTGGGTCTCAGCTTCCCAAAATAGATGCAATGCCATATGCTTTGTCCTGGGATCATTAGTTTTCCCAGTTCTTCCCTCAAAATTGCCACAAGGTATAACATGACCCCAACCTAAACATGGAAAGAGAGAGACAGAGAACTCTGACATTTTCAGGTGATGAGCGGACAACCAGTTGTGCCAGTCCAAAAGCGGCAGGGCCACAGGGTAGGCAGGAATAGAGTATACAGGATTGTGGGACCAAGTGGAAACAGATGGCCCCCGCCAGGTCCCCGCAGAGGGGAGGCTCAGTGTAGCAGGGCAGGAGGAACAGCATCGTAATTGGCTGGGCATTTTCATTTCAGAAGTAGCAACTTTAATGCTACGTGACGCTTCACTGACCATATAGCCACTGGCTCCAACACGGCTGGTTTCTGCAAGAAGAAAACATGCAGATGTGCATCCCTTTGGCTGAGCTCGTGTCAGGCAGCCGTTCTGCACAACTGCTTATAGCTCACCCAGATGGGTGCAGATCACAAGGAATCCAGGGAGTCTGAGTAGCATTGGAACACATGCGTGGTGAGAAACCCTCCCCACTCAAGCAAAGGGGAGGATGGATTTTTTTACTTCACCTATTGTTGTCTCCACTTTAAAAAGTCCTGCCTTTTCCTTTGCAAGGCTGTATCAAATGTTCCAATGTCTTGATGACTGGAATGAACAAGATCAAGAGACAGAAATTGAAAGTGTGCAGATAGGAAGGACAACTGGAAGACAGAGAATGACAAAAAAGCCTGAGACTGGAGTAAGAGATGGAGAGAGCTCCTCACTTCCCATGACTGACTGTGAAATGGATGGCTGAGGGAAAGGCAATGGTCAACCTGACAAAGAGCCATGTTGCACATGAGAACTGGGCCTAACTGGGCAGATTCACACTGGGCAAAACACTAACATTAGACAAGCAGCCCCAGAAGGACACCTAGCCCATGGAGAGATGACCAGGAGCACAAGTGAAGATGGAGAATGATGAAAGGGAAGAACTCAGCAGCAAAGAGAAACTGATGGCAAAACGAAAGTGCTACAGTGCCAAGCAGTAATGAATGGTTCCAGCCAAAACCAACTGGGGAATTTACAGTGGGAAGTCATTGGAGGACCTGCTGAATGAGGAAACTGGAACTTGAGATAGGAGAGGTGAAGATGAGAGAATGAAGCTGGCTAGACATGGAGAAAAAGATTGGAACAAGCAGCCAGCTTTGGCACAGGACAAGGCAGAAGGATGTGTTGATCCTGTACACTGAATTAAGCAGTGCTTCTGAGCCCTCCATCAGGAAGTTAAAGACTGTGCCAGGAGATAGACATAGGAAATTATGATTAAGTTAAAAATCCAGAAGGAGCCTTCACTCTTGGTCTAACTTGGAAGAGCTGAATTTTGCAGCCTTGGAGCTTTTGTAACATGCTTTGTGCTTGTATACATTTGTACTTTGCAGCACAGGATGGGTTCAGTCTATTCTATGTCAGAAGCCAAGAGTGCGAAACCAGGGCTTTCCTTCTTTGTGATTTACCGTTTCTGACTCTTCAGCTGGAAAAGTTCATTGGCCTGTCTTGTTTGTGCTCCACATTACAGTACCTAATCTCACGTCTGATCAGTTGTCAGACAAGGCTCATCAGAGCTGTCTCATCGCAATTACCTGTCCCCGATCCTAGTTTTTCAAGCTTACTGCTCCACCAGTTTCTCCTTTCTGTGGGAGGAGACCTTACATCACCTCTAGAGGACTGGCTTATTTTTACCTACATTGAATTTCATTGTGCTATGTTTTCCACATATTTTAAACACTGATGTCTCTCTTACGTATTGTTTTTCTTTTTTCAGTGGGGCTCAGATCATCAGTTTATTTTCCTCTGGAGATGTCACCTTCAGCCACGAGCCACTGTTCAGCAAAGTCCTTAGCAGACCACGCCTTGGGGGTGCAGGTCTCAGAGGCCACCGGATAGCCAGGTATTACTGAAGTGGCAGGAGAACAGACCTGACAGCAGTACTAAGAAGAGGGCAACAGTACATACAGCTCCAGCTCTCCAGTCCTGCTTCACAAGCAAGACCAAGCTCCTTGTACAGCACCCGGTGGTGTGCAGACACATCCCAGCCTGGGCACAGCACTTTCCCTAGGGCGCCAGACAATTCCACATAGATCTAGCTATGGATTAGGAGTAGCCAAGCAGCTTCAATGTTGCCACCAAAACGCTCATGGGATAACCGCCTTTTCTTCTCTCCTGCCTATTTCAGTGGAAGCCCTCTTCTTACTCCCTTCAAATGCCAGCTCCCCAAGCCAGGACCCCCAGCCCATGTATAACAGGATTTCTGATTCTCTCATTTCCCAAACCCCTACTGCTCCACACACAGCCCCAGTCCCTCGATTCCTGCTTCCCAGCTCATCCTACAATTACTTCACAGAAGGAGCACTGACTGCCAACCTCTTCCATACTCCATGTCCACAGCCCCCTTTCCTTACTTTCCAAGCCCATCCCACATCCTCAGCTGAAAGCATTGACTCCAGCATTAGCTGAATTCTTCCCCAAAGTGCTCCAGAGATGGCTATAGAACAGATATCAGAACCAAACCTGCCACCTTACACGAGACCAAGTTACCATGTGTGAGCTGATCCTTGCTCAGCCATAACGGCTCCTTTGCTCACCTGCATCATTGCTGCACAAGAATTTCTTCTCTATCACTATCCTAATGTTGCTAAAGTCCATGCAGTCCCAAGAGAGTAGGCAGGAGCAGCTGATATCTCCTGGCCACCTCAAAACTAAGACATATGGAGAGAATCGCTGATGAATTTTGAGATGTATCATGTGACAGGTGCTTTTGGCTCTGGTTGTCTGGAATGAGGGGGAAGAGGTGGAGAGGGTCTCAGATGGATAGTTTTCTAGTGGATGTTTAAATATGCCTAGCCATGAATCATTCTTGTCTATGCTGACCACAGAGCATCACATCTGTTGTTTTTATGGTCAAAAAAAATAAAAAAAGAAAATGACTAATACATCCTTATATAGACAAGCCACTTGAGTCAAGCCTAAAGCAGAGTCTGCTAATTGGACAAAACCATGGCTCGTAATAGGATTTTAACATTTCTCCTGCTTAATGTTTGTGTTTTGGTCAGTTACTGGAGGGTGTTAACCTAGAAGTGGTCACCACAAGGGTTTGAAGTTACAGTAACACCCCATTAAGCAGAACATAGCAAATTCACTTCACACCTGGCTTGCCACTGGTAGCATTTCACACTGAAGGCTGCCAGCCAAGCCAAACAGCAGCACAGGGATCCATGCAATGACTGACAGTTTTACAGCCAGAAAAGCAGGCAACGTTCTTCCATCTCTTGAAGAAAACATGGGGGGGATTCAGGCAAAGACTGTGAATTGACCATGTCCATATCTGCAGCTCGGATAGGTCTTCTCTGCCAGCATTCATTGTACAGGTACATGCACACGTACGCTCCACAATGGGCAAAGCTGCCCCATGCATGTGACAAGAACAGCGGCAAGCCAGTCTTCGTACACCACCTGGAGTCCTGCACATAGATTCAAATCCAAATAGTGGTAAAAACACATGATAAAAGCACACAAAACACTGAAGCTGCGGCAATAGATCAAGTGAAAGTGTTGGCTTGTAGGACTCAGCCTCGCCTTTCTTTGCTATTGCTGAGTTAGAGCCTATGAGATTGCAATCATGCTCTGGGTAATACTTCTGTGCACTCCAGAGCACTCTTCATGGCTAGGTCTGTAGTTTTCAGTCCTCTTTGCCCTTCTTCCCTACTGATGCACTCAATAGATTACACCACTGTGGCTTCAAATCTCCTCTGCTACCATTCAACCAGTAAACATACAGCAAGGGGGGAAAAAAAATCTTTCCGTATTCCTGTAGTTCCCCAGGCTCAGCTCCCAAACTTCCTCTGAAATAATGCCAGCTGCTTTACATAGGTGCTATTCATGTTTTTATTTATGTATGAAAATTTATTTAACCTACAGGGTGGGGTTTGCTTCTTGTCCACCGAATAGTGCCGCCTTCAAATATGCAAACTTGATCTGTTTGCGGCATCCAAAATAGAAACATTGCTCTAACAGTAATTAGATCAGAGTGTAAAAGGATCAGATCCTCATTAAGGCTTTTCCTCAAAGACTTTACAAGCTTAGAGCTTGAAGCTAATCTTCAGTGTCAGCTGAAAGGGAAGCCAGGGGGGTTGAAAGAGGGGAACAACAACCGTAACTTGCATTGGTTGCCGTCAGTGAAAAGAAACAAGGGTTTAGTGCTGCAAATAGTTAAATCCATAAGATCCTTGAGGGAGAGCCACAGCCTTGAGACTCTCTTAAGTATCCTTGCTTTCAACAAGACTTCGGTGTATTGTAAAGCAAAAGCTGAATGCCCTGACTTTCCCACCCTCCCTCTCCCCCCAAAGCAGCTGTCACTGCAGGCAGCCACATTGAGCATGTGGAATATCTTTGGAGGAAAAATCCATAATAAGGGTGCCGAACCAGCCAGATTTCCCCTGGCCTGGCTTAATTCAGTTTTCCAGAAGCTTCATCCTCTCTTTTTTCTCTCTGTTTAGTCTTGGTTGTTTTCCCTTCTTGCTGCCACGCTGGTGCCCCTTCTTCCACACCCTGTTTCTAAATAGCGCAAATGAGTCACAAAATATCCTGGTGAGTTAGCGAGGGGTTTATCATCCATGTTTTATAGATAGAAAACTGAGGGACAGAAATATTAGGTACCTGACCTAATCAGTTCTAAGAATGGCACAGACCCAACCTACAAAACCATCTTTCCTGTCTCTATCCATTCATTCACACACAACCCTTGCACAATGTGTTTCTTGTTTACTTTTCTGTCCTTGCAATCAACTTTCTTTCCTTGCCTCCCATCTAAATTTTCAGTTGCATTACCCCTCCACTTCTTAATGTTCTTATTTCCTTCTTGATCTTTTGCTACAGTCCTCACTCCCATAGGTCTTTGTTGGTACCCCAAAACATCCCCTTAGCAGGGTTCAGTGGATTTTCTTTGTGCCAAAGCTTTGCACAACCCAGGAAAGCCTTACATTTAAAAGGTATGAAAGGCAGCAAGAAACCTAATAGAAACTGGCAGATTTATTTCAAACTATAGGGATGGGTTCAAGGTACAACTGATTCTTAGGGCCTGGGATTTAATATGGTACACGAGCTGGAGGAAGTAATCCAATTGATCTAAGTCTTAAATATGGCCCAGCTCTGCTTGCTAATTAAAAGGAATAATTATGCATAACCTATAAAAGCATTTGATTTCATTTTAATGGCCTTTGCAAATTGCATTATTGGATCATTTGTTTACAAGAGCAACAGATTGTAAAACAAATCTATCACCTCTTACCCCCGTTATCACACTGATTATGATGAGCTGTGCAGAATATAAAACTGAGTAGAAACATATCCATATCTTTGATAATGCTGAACTTCAAATTTCCATCATATAAAAAGATCAGCTTCCTCTTTAATACCCAAGATGCTTCTGGTCTAAATCTAACAGTATTAAGAACTGTATTTGTACCAGGTGAATGACATCAAAATGCTGGTACACAAATGAACTGATTATAAAGATTCATGAGACAAAGCGCAGTCTAAAATTAGGGGCCACTGGTCTACTATGATCCCTGCTCATGAGCCACTGAGTATGTGTGATATTACCCCTTGTCTTACCTCCTGACATTCATCAAATATGAAGGAAGCACCTAAAATAATTTTCAGTGTTGCAACAATGCTTCTTCCGCATTACACTTCACTTCCATTTATTAAGATGAGTTATCCACTTCATGCTAAACCCTGACATCTTTTTAGTCACTAATTAGCTAAATTCCCATCAGACCTGCTGCTACACAGTTCTGAGATTTGTGTAGTCAGTCAGGCCTGGCCTAATCAGAGTGGTTTCATTCTACAATCAGTCCTCAAAGGTATAAAAGTACATAAAAGGATAAGGAAAAAGAAAAACAACCCAGAGTGTTACCTCACATTGATTTTAGTGAGTCTATGGGAGGTCTGAATAAAGACTGGGTAAGAGCCAAAGAAAGAACTTGATAAATCAGCACAACACAGATGACATCGTCAGTCTATAGAAATGCTTTTCTGATAAAATAAAAAGAAGGTCACCAAGCTGGGAGAAATATTTTAAGTGCCTCCAACTTAAACAGAAGTAACAAATAAAAAGAGATTATGCATTCTGTACAGAAAGTCAAGGATCTTAGATGTCAAAGCAAAACAACAACCAGAGTGAAGGATTCTCTAGTTCAGTGGTCCTCATAATGGAGAAGGAGGGGAAAGAAGAGCAGACTATCCAGACTTCACCCCCCACCACTTTTTCCCTCTCTCTGACAGCCCTCTGAGGATCATAAGAATTAGCTGAGCCATGGGGAGCCGGAGGCAAGCACGGTGTGGATGCTGCAGCTGGCCCATGGACCAGTCCCATCTCCCACCTTCCTGTGGGATCTGGGGCCAGGCCCACGTAGGGATTTGCCAGAACAGGAATTCAAAGATCACTGCAGGGAGAGAAGGCAGTGTGAGTAGATACTACCGACTGCTACACTCAGGGAAAGGTAGAAAGTTTGGAGGGGAGGCTAGCAAGGCAGAATAGAGGTTATGTATCTGGGAAGATGGGGGCTGGAGAGGGGGTAAGAGGAAGGATTTCAAATTATTGAAGTGGAAATTATTATCTAGTTGAATTATTATTGAATTGAAATCAATTCAATAGTTCATTAATTTTTGAAATTATTTAAAACTGTGTTGAAGAGAGGAAAAAGGAAAACCTGACTGAGAAATGCTGTTCTGCTTTACAGATGAGCCATTACACCTGCTGAGTGAAAACAAAAGGGCTAGGACCATCACCTTATGCAAGATAAAGAGATGCACCTGCTAAGTGAAATAGATGTTCTGCTCACACACCCCAGCTAAGGCTCTGAGCCCAGATCCAGCCAGTAACAAAAATCATAACTTCTTTTTTGCTTCTGACTTCTTATTCCACTTTTAAATTATAAACAAAGGTTTATACAGTTTGTTTGGTCATGAATCTGGCCCCTCAAAATGGCCCTTTAAGATTTAAAAACTTCTGGAATTTGTACCAAAAAAGAAAGCAGTGATATGAGAAAGAATGAAGAATCTGTGTGGCGAGACACCACCATCTCAGAAATGCTAACAGAGAGCTTTTTGCACATGCTAATGAATAGCAAAACAGATCATATTCCTATCTGCACTAAAATCAGGGTACTTTGTTTAAATCTTTACTGCTTGTTAAAAGAAAAAAAAAGTAAACAGTAGGGATGAAAGAGGCAAATAAGTCTCATGGGGCCAAAATCTGCTTTCTGAAGCAAACATGGCTCATCTGGACTTCCATCAGACTGCTCAGAAACGTCTTCGTTCAGGCTGTGCCTGCAAGTGAGCAGGCACTGTACCTAACATAAATATGCCATCCAGTCAGAATGAGACAGATACCTTTTTGTATGTCAAAACTTATTTAGTAACTCAACACTGATATACAGGTATTGTGGAGCACCTTTCATCAACCTCACAGAACCCCTCGGTACGCACATAAAATGTCTGAATGCAGTCAAATTTTGCCTTTCTCTCCTCATCAATTTTTGCCTTCCCAGCCATGAACACTGAATTTCATCCCTATTCTGGTTTGCTGGGGTGCAGCCACCTTGCGACCCAAACCTCTCTTCAGCATCCTACTTCTGTGGCCTCCACACAAAACAAGCAGCAGCAGCTACCTAAAATAAAAAAAAGACCAAAATCTCCTCCTGAATTATGAAGACATACACAACTCTTAAATTGTGGTGTTTAGCACAGGACTACTGTGGTGTTTAGCACATGGCTGTCCTTCGCTTTGTCTTCCCTTTGCATCATTTACACCCATATGTCCCAAACCTGCTGCTGGATCAGCCTGGGAAGACATACACAACTGAGCAGCCCTAATGACACTAATGACCCCTCTCTCGGGATCGGAGAAACTGTCCTGAGAGCACGGGACCTGGTTCTTGCATCCTCGTTACGTGGATTTGTGCTTTT
>NW_008824368.1:1415047-1420104 GCF_000699105.1 Pygoscelis adeliae
TTTAGCGGTTACCCAAAAAAAAAAAAAAAAGTACAGATAATGGAATGCAGCAAAAGAACAAAACCCCTAAGCTAGGGAGTGCTTTCTGTTTGCCCATGCTGGAAGAGGTCTGCACCTCCAAACTGCCTCAGTCCATCATGGAGGCACAACCTGCTCTGCAGGAGGGAAAGTGACAGGCACTCACTTCTGCCTTCTCCACCTCAGCACAGCCATACGCCCATGCCTAAGCACCCACACCAGCCCTTCTCCACCAGCAGGAGTCCACGTGGCTCTCCTCTGTGCTGGGTCACTTCTTGGGTTGCGTAGGGCCCCCTTCCACTCAGGCGCTCCGATTTCCAGCCGGCACTGGTTAAAAGGAGGGATCTCACAGGCAGGTGGCCACACATAGGACCAAATGCCTTAAGCGCTCCACAGCCCTCTGCTTGGGTGTCCCGCAGAGGTGTGGTGGGCTGACCATGGCCGGCTGGCCCACCCAGCCACTCTCTCACTCCCCTTCCTTAACAGGACTGGGGGGAGAAAATAGGATGAAAAAGCCTGTGGGTCAAGATAAAGACAGGGAAATCACACACCAGTTACCATCATGGGCAAAACAGACTTGACTTGGGGAAAATTAATTTAATTTATTGCCGGTTAAAATAGACTTGGATGCAGAGAAACAAAGACAAAAGAGGGAAAAAGACAAAAGGAAAGAGAGAAAGAGAAGGCAGAAATAAATGGTATGGTAAAGAAATCAGGGAGCAAAAATATTTCTGCTGTTAATATTATAAAATTAGGAAAGAGAAGGGGGGAAGAGAGATAAAAGAAAATGGAAAAAGGAAAAAAGTGACAAAGAGAAAAGAGGAAAAAAGAAAAAAAAAGGGAAAAGAGAAGGAAAGAAAACAAACCGGCAAGTCAGGACTAGCTGTTACTCCCGAATACCCTGCAGCAGTGCAGGGAGGGCCCCGCAGCTGAAGCCAGGGGAGGACGAAGAGCAGAGCAGAGTAGGCTCAGTTGGGGAAACTGAGACCCACTGCTTAAGCTCATTTGGAGGTCTACTCTTCAGATAAGAGAAGATACCTAACTCACTCTGAAGATTGTCATGACATATGGTTTGCAATGATTCGTCATGATACATGGTTTGAAATGTACTGTCTTTATTTTAAGTTGATTTGTAGATTGCAAAGCAAGGCACATTCGTTGTTTATAGTATAAACACAGTAATCTATGAAGATCTTCACCGACTAAGCAATTAACATCAATTCTGGCTGTAGGATTAGTCCATTACTAAAAACACTTTATGAATACAACATCCTGGAAATACGTCCCACATATTCCTGAATGAGACTTCAAGCCCACCACCACACTAGACATGCACATGGGACACATGCACAGTGAGCCTGCACTTGAAGCTCTGCTGCCACGAGATAAAGGTGAGAGTCATCCTACGCTCTTGGACCTGGAGAAAAACATATTCTAGCACAAGAGACCCCCTGGTTTTCTGCGCAAGGTGAATTTTATCTGAACTGCCACATATACTGTCTCAGTTCTGTATTTCAGTATCACACTTTGGTGCCCTTAAGCTCTCAGAGCCTGTTGAGATGCAATATAATGTTTTATTTCTTTCATATATTTTGAATGAGAGGCTCCTATGTAGGAGACTGTGAAATAAATTTCTGTTTCCATCATGCTCTGTCTTAAATGATGGGTCTGAGACTCTGGAACACGTAGCCCTCTATATCTGAAAGGTTTGGGTAAGAGGTGAAGTGCAGGTATCCCTGTGTAACTTAAATATACTTGAACAGGCTATCTCAAAACACATTCTCTGACTTCATATCTCTCCCTTATGCCCCATAAATGAAACCTCTAGACAGTTATTAGGCTTTCCCTAATTTGTTTTTGTGGAATGAGGATTCTCCACATTTGCACCTAGCTTCCTAGGTATGTATCTTCATAGATGCCTCTTTCTCTCATGATTCAGATATTCTTTTAAATTCAATGTAATATACAAAGTGTGCTTTTTATTCTATTTATACTTTTAACTCTTAGACAAACAAAAAAATTGTTCCAATTCCCTGGTTGTGATTTCTTGTTGATTGGTTCTTTGGTCAGCTCTAAGCTCAGTGACCAAAATATTGAAAGGGTTTTCAGGAAGTCATCTAGTGGTGCCCAAAGGCAGAATTGACTATACATCAACTGTTTTTGGCAGCTGCTTGTCTAACCTGTTCTTAAAAACCTCCAGTGATGGATATTTCATCATCTCCCTAGGCAACCTGTTCCAGACCATAACTACCCTTATAATTAGAAAGTTTTTCTTTCCAGTATGTAGGATCACCTACTGGAAGACATGTCAGTCACTGAGAAATGGGTTGAGATAATGCTGTGCTGTCATCCAAATCCACCAGGTGCTTACTTAGGCCCGACATTTGGTCAGGAATACGCCATCCTTGAAAAATACAGAAATGTTTTTGAGCCACTCCCCAGGCAACAACTGATAGCAACCGGTTCAAATTCAATTAGCTATTGGCTCCTTAGAGGCAATAAATATCTCAGTGGCTGCTCCTGGATATCTTCCACGCAATGAATAGGAATGAACTGGAACCAACACTTCTCCAAAACACTTAATTCTTAAAGAATAGCCATTAAGGGAAAGAAAAAAAAAAAAAAAAAAGGGAAAAAAAAGGTGCCTGGATCAAATACTGAAAGCATCCAGCCCCTGATGAGATCCAGATGGCATTGTGAAACAGACCAGATTAGACTGGATTAAGCCAAATACATATTCCAAGTTCTTTTGTCAATGAGCAAAAAGAAGAAGCTTCCAAGAAGGCCTGCTGAGTTTGTAATTTAAACTGGCACTCCCTGCAACATAATCAAATCACTTTAGTGATAGGCAACCTCGTGAATGCATGCTTATTTCATGCATGGCTGTTCTAATGCAAAAAAAATAGAGCAATTGTTTAATGGCACACAAGAAAAGGCATTTCCAATGGTGTCCTGACCAACAGTTCTTATTTGGTGTGCACATTTCATGAAGGAAAATGGAGGCCAGGAGAAACCAATCACTCAATCCATTTTGACTAATTCAAATTTCCGTGCCTGAGATTCCTGACTTTACAAAGAAAGAGACAGAGATGCATCTTATTTCTTCATTAACTTTTGTAAGAAAAATATTGAAGCTGTTCTCCTACTCCATTGAAAAAGCTTTCCATGGAAACCAGATAATGAGAGTTAAAAAAGAAAAAGAAGGAAAAAAAAAAACCCTAGAAACTCCAAGTCTCAATCACAAGCCCTTCATTAAAATTTTATTCTATTAAGATCCTAACACTCACTTGGTCGTCATCCAAATGATGGCTGAGAGATCTCGCTGAGCCACCTACTTTTTTGCTTCCATTATCTGTCAAGAAAATCAGCGAGATCTGTGCTTGTGTGAAGGCTCAAACACGTGCAGGGAGGCTATGATGTACAGGAAAATCCTGTGACCCCAAGGAAGAACTGGATGGCACATGAAGCAAGACAGGTGTAAGAGCAGATGAACACTGCAGTGGTTTTCAGTGGTCCCACACTGGACTTCCAGGGGACTTGTGCCTGAATTCAACCCCTCTAATTCGGGCACGTAACTGAAGTGCCTCTTCACCCTTGGTGACCTCATTAGTCAGTGGAGGAAGACAGATATTTCCAGCCCACCCAGGACCTGCATTGCTCTCAGAGGTCTCACTCTTCCACCACTGTTGACAGGGGAAGTTTGGAGCATCCAGGCTCCTAAATTAGATGTTTCCTTTAAGTGTTCAAAATTAGACAGGATGCAATCAGGGCTTACTGCACGGTGGGATAAAAACAGGGCATCTTAGCTAGGCAACTTAATGCCTTGTGCAATGTATGATGGCAATCGGGGGACACAGGAACCTACAAAAGAGTGGGGAGGCCTGTAAGCTGTTCTAAGAAATAACCTCTAAGAAAGTTTAGAGTTGCCTCCAGAGTACAGAAAGGGCTTTTCACCCCTTTGAGATTCTTCAGGACTTGGACAACATGGCAATCCTGTCTCCTCAAGACTCAGCTGGAGAAAGGCGATGCAAGAGCCCCCTGACTGGAGCACTCCCTGCAGACACAAGAACCCCTGTGCAAGCCCTCCTCCTGCCTGACGGCATTTCAGACCACTTCTCCTACAAGATAGCTGCAACAAAGGCATGGGGCATTCAGAGGAGCTCTGCCTGGTTTTGGTCATATCGTCACCATCTTGGCAGGCTGGGAGATCAGTTCATTTTGGTAGATGTGATCAGAATATGTCAATAGAGTAGGTCCTAGAGCAAAACTGAATAAATATCTAGCTAAGCGTCTACTTTCTGGCTCTGTGTGTGTTTGTGCACATATGCATGTCTGCATGCACAGAACCCTGTGGATTCCTCACCAAGGACCTAAAACACTGAAGTCAAGACTGTCCCCAGATAATGCATCCCAGGTTTTAGACTGAACCTCTCGTTTTCTGGCAGTAGGAACTTAGTCAGCATTTTGGTAGTGTTCACACACTGCAGACATGATCATTAAAAAAGGCTTACGGTTGGCTGCAGCCAAGACTCCCTGTTAGACCCCTTCATTTTGCAGCACTGAGGCTGTGTCCTGGAGAGCCTGTGGCAGCATCCCTTAATCCTTTAAACTCAACCTCTCCAGGCTACCGAGGACAAGCAGTCAGAGGATCAGTACGGTTCAGCCTGTGCTTTTTCAGTTGCGTGTTAGACTACCTCTTTTTCACTGTCCCCAGCCCGAGGCTGATCTTTCAGGCTGCAGTGGCTCTGGTGTTTACCTCGCAGAGGTCTGCAAAGAGGGCAGCTGCCTGCATGCCCCAGGGCAGCGTGGCCTGGGAGGAAGCACAGCCCCAGGTGCAGGAGAGCCGTTGTCCGGGTGAGCAGGCTCTGCTTCTGCAGCTGAGCAGCCTGGCCTTGAAGCGGCCCCTGCCCGACTGGGGAGAGAGCACCCAGCTGAGCCGAAGGGCTTTCCCTCTCAGGCACTGGGGCGGCCCCGTCCCCATAGGTCTGGGAGCACATTACTGTCATCTCCGTCCCATCCCAGCCACTGCTTTTCAGCAC
>NW_008824368.1:1420159-1447593 GCF_000699105.1 Pygoscelis adeliae
TCACCTCTCCACAGATGTTATTTTGCCCAAACCATTGAGTCTGTAGGAAGGAAAAAATTAGAAAGAAGAATTATTTAATCTTAGTTTGGGCATGACTAGTAATTAAGAAAAGCTTTGTACTACCAATCCGTACATTGTCATGAGATCCTATTTCTCGACGATAAACAAACCTAGAAACTGTGGTTAGGCAGGGATATTAGATTTTATTGGTTGAAAATATAACTAAAGATTATAAGCCTAGAGCTATTAATTGGTCTGTCTTCCAAGTATTGAACAGCAAAAATTGCCCTGGCACTAATAGCTGGGAAAAGAAGAAAAAGAAACGACTAAAATTTTCTCTCTTTTTCCTTCCCACCATGAAGTCATCCAGAGCCAGTTCCTTATCCTAATAAGGGCTAGTTAATAACTCGTTTTAGAAAGAGTAAGTATACACGCTTTCATCTTGCACCATGATTACTTGCTAATGATAAAAATAAATCTGTTCAGGCAGGAACTTAGGAGGGTTTAGAGTGGCCAAAAAAGTCACAATTTCCTGAAAGAGTATGCTGAACAACTGACATATTAAGTTATTTTCCCAAATCCATGTTGAAAACCAGCCCAGCTGTAGGTCTGACACTTTGAGGTGCGTCAGAGCTCTATGGTCCCCTATGAGTTCAGCCACATCAAAATTATAAAAGGTACATCCAAAGGGAAGCCGGCCAGTGGGAACTCAAGGATTAATTAATGGGTCTGGTACGCCTCAGCCTTCAGATTCCTCTCCTGCAGATACAAAACCTGTACAGAGCAAAAATCCACTTCAGTATTCCCTTCTCCCTTTGCTCCTCGCTGAAGGCAGGTCAGATAAGCTTGTTCCTTGTGAGGCTGCTTTCCCTGTTTGATATAAGGTGCTTATTTCAGCTGAAGCAGGAATTAATATTAATCATTCATTGCCACCACAATCTTGACTCATCCAAAACGGCAGGGGTAGGTTTTCTTTACAGCTCCAATTAAAAATAGAGGTGGCCTTATCCTTCTAAAAAGAAACTGCTGGCAATGAAATACAAATGACAGAAACTTTGATGCCTCGGGATCTTCCATCATTCTCTGCTGTGAGGTTCAAAAGGCCAGCAGGTTCCTGACAAAAATGTATTCAAACGCAGATACCCACTAAGATTGGCTTTCAGCTACTATAAAAAGTTTATTTATTTCTCAGTGATCAAACTGTTGTTATGATTGGCTGGAATTTGCATGTTTCCAAAATAAATGACTGGCTACAGGGGATGCTCTAATGGGTGGGGCGCTGGTATCCAGCCATAAAGGAGTATGCGTGTTTAAATAAAATTATATACTTGTAGTTGCATTTTGGCTTTTATTTGCAATGGACCAAACCACAATAATTTCTCAACAAAAAATTCAGCTATTAACTACTGAGCCCTAACCAAACTTGGACCCCAAAATTAATTTGCCCTGAAGGATTAAAGTCAGGAGTTCACTTCTGCTAAGATGTGATGCTATGAAGTGTTTCAAAATACAAGCACTGGGACATAAGGTTGGCTTTGGAGCAATCTGCCAAGCAGGCTTTCGCTTCCCACTCGCCAAGGCAGGGAGGATCTGATTTGGTGTAGATGTCACAGTTTATGCAATATCACCCAGCAGAAAACTAAAATGCACGTGTCCCACACTGACTCAGCAGAATGGGGTTACAGGGATGTGGTCTGGTGAGGAGGGATCACGCACAAGCTCAGGTCACTGGTTTCCCCTTTGTGGCCTTCCTCCTCCCAGGCAAACACCCCGTGAGCTGGCAGCTCCTCGGGGTGCCACGTAGCCTACACCCAGGGCAGCACAGCAGATGTGTGGGCACCCAGCCACTACTGCCCCCAAAATGTGCCTGTGGGTATTGGACCAACAGCCCAGCTACTGGGGACCCTCTTTGTGAGTTCAGGGATGCTGACACATGTGAATCATCCTCCTTCCCTCTTTCTGGGCTATTCCTTCCCTCCCCCAAAACCACTGTTCCTCTGCCTTCCCCCTGCATTCCGCTCCCACCAGACCCATGTCATGAGTGGCACTTCTTAATCCTTTCTAGGGGCCCCCACTTCCCAGCCACGAGCTGTTAAGTGTGAGTGCAAAATCTGGCATGTCTTGTGTGTAATGAATTCATGCTCCTCTCTTCCTGAGCTCAAAACTCAGCTGGTGGGGACAGCTCTCATCTTTCTTTTTTCTTTTCAGTTGCTTGCGAAGGGACCACCCTTCATGTCTGACTCACCACCTCGCAGGCAGGCCCAGAAGGAGTTAACTTCCTTGTCACCCTGCTTTGAGGTTTCCTGCTTTGATACTGCAAAGACTCTTCATATAGCGATGCAAAGGAAAAGGGGGGGGGTGGGGAAGCCCTTCTGGTTGTAACACCTGGTCACGATCTGCTTGCGTGAATAAAAATTACACTCCCCTTTCTGTCGAGTTGAAGACAATCGGGACTACTTCCCTGCAACCAGAATTAAATAAGCATACAGCCAGGCTGAGTGGGGAACAGGGAACTGCACATTGGTCAATGTTTGAGATATAAGCCCCCTCAGCTGCTCTCAGCTTCAGCAGCTCTGTCTATACTGCTGCAGTGGAAGGATGTACAGACCAGCCCACAGTCACGATGCTTTGGGACCAGCCCCTTGATGGCAGACAGGCTATGTCTGTATTACACAGCACATGACCCTGGATCTCTGTCACAGTGGTCCCCTATAACAGTATTATTATTTTTCATGCTTTTCTTAACTCAAAATATCTGAAGTAGTGAGGACTTGGCTCTACCCCAGGGGCATAGTGTTATGGCACCGAGAGTCCATGGTGCATACTCCTGGGGTGGCAAGAAGGTATGTGGGCGTGTTTGAGGATACACAGCCCTCTGAGATAGCACTGGATGGCTGTGTAGGGTGAAGACACGCACACCTGGTGCCCGCCCGGTGGGCACTATGAGCTGTTCCCAGGACTCTGTCAGGGCTGTGTCTTGGAGACAGATCATTGAAGGAGTTCAAAAGAGAGCCAGGGAATGAGTTAAGCAGTAGTCAATCATGGATACAGTGCTCAGGCTTCTTTCCTGGCCTTTTCTATTTAACACTGTGGACATACCCTACGAGGTTGAGGGTGCAGAGTGTCATGCGGACACACACCCTCTCCGGGAATGTCCACAGTGGCATGCCTGCAAGGCTTTTGTCACGGGGAAAGAGGAGCTAGCAAGGATGTAGGATCCACTTAACCCAAATGAGCTAATCCGTGGCAGTTATGTATGAGTCTGCTTTCTGTCTGTAGTAAATGCAAAGAGGGCTTGGCTAAACCACAGTGATAGGGGGTTAAGCTGGGTCAGATTTCCTCCCATGTGCCATAGGGTAGGAGCATGCACTCAATTACCGTGCCCCAGCTAATGCTCAATGTATTTATTGTGCCACAATATGTTGATCATACGCCTGAGCCTCAAGACATGATTAACATTTCTGGTTTGATTAAGTGAAAGTCCCTTTTGAAGCTGCAAGTGATGCTGCTACAATCTATCAAGCAAATATGTATTTATGAATATTTAAAAATGCTAGTTATGCAAATGTGCACTTAGGGAATTTAAAAATACATGTAATTAATCTCTTTGGGGTTGCTGTGATCTGTTGAGTGAATACTTATCCAAGGAGAATAATCAAGCCAATAAACCAACAATGACTCTTGCAGAAGGATGTTCAGTTGTATCTCCTTTCTCCCCAGGTGATGGTAACACACAGTGGTTCTGGAGCAGACAGTTATCTTATGTCTTCAGTCATTTCTCTGCTAGGCTGCAATAGTTCAGGCTGGCTGATGAAGCATTCCCTGTCACAGCCACACCTAATCAGCGCGTTAAGACTCATTACAAAATCATTGCTGAAAAAAAAAAAAAGAGTATGCAGCATCTTTTCTAGATTAAATGTTTGTGTTCACATCCTTCATCCCACCATTCACTTCAGACTATGTCCTCAAAGGTACTCAATGCTTATTTTTGTAATGTCTGACCCCACAGCACCCCACTCTCATTCCCAAGTGCATGTGATGCCCAAGGAGCATTGTCTAAAGAAAGAGGTCCTGGAAACCAGCCAAGTTGGGATTCACTTAAGTTAGCAGAGACACAAAGGAAAGACAGGGTGCTTAAGGTATATAAGGGTTGTTTCCATTATCTAATAGCTTAGCTCCCATGCTTACTCCTGTGTCTTGGTCCCCTTGCCACCCATACTGCATGTATATTACTTCACACCCAGGATCTTTTTTGTAGAAGTCAACAAGATAAAACATTAACACAGTAATAGCAGGACAGACATAGCCTAAGAGACTAAATGGATCAGCAGTGTGTATCTGCTGGGCAGTTAGCATTCACACACTCACTAGCTGTCCAGCTGCTCTCTCGTGACATCCACCTAAGCCTATCAGCCTGTTCTTGTGGAGCAAACAAATGGCTCTAGGAGCCACACATGGTCTCCAGGCTACACAGTGTAAAGGCCCATTGAAGAAATCTGGTATCTTTGAGATTTCTTTCCATTTGATGAATTTGATTGAAATTAGATAATGGATCTAAAACTTATCGGGGGCGGGGTGGGGGAGAGCTAGCAAGAACATACATGCAGAATATATTCTCAGAAGACTTTTGTATAATTTTCTCAGAAGTCAGTATTTTAAAAACTATCTTTGCACATAAATCTCCTTGGTTACTTAACTGGTGATCTGTAGGAGATTCTTCTACCTGAGCTGGAGCAGACTAAACACATTTCCCCTTAAGCTTTCAGACATTCTGGGGTGGGCTTCTAGCTAGAGCTATTTCACTTCTTCCCTTATTCCATGTCAATTGGTGATTGGCTCTATAATCTGCTCAACAGGGCTTTCATCTGAGATACAAGAGACTGAGGATCAGATCCTCCTCATAACCCATTTGTACAGTGTTCAACAGGCAAGATCAAGAAAGCCTCACCCCATAATTCTCCAGAGACAATGGTTCACCATGTTACTTAGATCAGAGAGAAGATCTGAACCTGAGGGAGGATGCTTTTGACTGCCAGGGTTCCATTCTTCCTGCCTGCTGGACAAGTAGCCTTCACCAAGACACCCTCTGAGCACACAATTAAGGTTTCACCAGAAACCATCCACGCCATGACTGGAGCCAGCTTAGCACCCACCCTGTGTGCATGTTTAGGATTTGATTTTCTGGGTTTAGTAACCATGATTTTCAAGACATCAACAGAACTTGGTTGAAATACCTTTAGATTCAAGGCCTCATGCATAATTGCAGTCATGGTGGGAAAGGCACCATGGCAAATACTGTTCTACCTCCATGGCTTTCACGCCATGCCTTGCCTGCTTATCCGGTGACAGAGCTTTGGTCCATATAAGCCCCTTCTTTGGAATAATCTCCCATGAAAACTCTGGGTTCATGTTCTCAGGATTTCTCACTCATTCTGGCGTTAGGAGCATGCCCTTGCCACAAGGCTTGCAGAGGATTCAGTCTGCAGCAGGCCAGCATCCCTGGGGGTCACTGGCATCTACCGCTGGCCTGTCCATGGAGTCCCTCAGACCATACTGCCCACATGCTCCAGTGGTTAGGATTCAGCACAGGAACCCAAGAAGATGAACAACTATTTAGTCAGCATTGACTCACATCCTGAGGATAACACTAAGCCCCAAATATTACACACTGTCAGCAATGTATAACCAGCACAGCCAACTTTTTATTTATTTCACATATCAACTAAGACAAGCAGTCAATTTCCAACTCCAGACTTGCCAGAATAAAACAGAAAGCAGAAAAGAACTAGTTAAATTTTCAGTGACAAAACTGAGAATGCAGTACAGGCATTTAAAAATAATTGCTTTGAAAGCATGGGAGCTGGGTCCATTCTTTCTGGAAGTGAGAAGTATATCAGGATCCTCAAAAAGGCATTTGAACAGGCTACAGACCTGGGACACAGAAAGTAAGGGCAAAATTCATCCTCATGCAGATGTCTACGGCAAGTTTGGGCTGCACTGAAGCCCACAGTCCACATAGTCCTGAGTACTCTCCATCACACAGGTTGTAACACTAGCACTCTGTACCTGCGGTAGCCACCCCATGCAGGAGCAGTGCTGGTCCCAGAGAAGGTTCAGGAAATGCAAGGGCAGCTGGGTACCAATGCAATGCAGCAGACGATACTGCGGATGGTTACATTCACTTAGTGATTCCTTTCCAAAAGCAAGTAAAGGCAGCACAGCCTTTCACAAAACAGTTGGTGAAATCTAGACCTAGGGCCAGGCTTGTGCAGAGAGGTGAAGTTCAGCCTTTAGGGAACAGGCATTAACTTCATAGGTACCTTTATTAGCCACATCTGAATCCGCTACTACCACACTTGTGACCACAGGAGCAGCAAATGCACCTCTAAACCCTGCCTGGAAATCTGATCAGTCTGAAAGGGACCAATGAACTTCACCTTAGTTCAGCAGAACTGACTAAAGTTTAGGAAACGGCAGCCTGTTTCTAATTTCAAACGTCTGTGAGAAAAGGCAAAATCAGGACCATTATGTTCAGCAGTGCACCGACTGACATTTTCATATGCTAAGTTTCAGTCACAAAACCACTTATCTCTAGTGGAAATATTGACACAGGTATGAACAGCAACACTAAATAGTTTTAGAAAAGCATTTTATTCTTGAGCTTAAGACCTACTGTTTCAAGTGGCCACAACTAGTAGTTCTCTTAAGCAAATTAAGTCCAATTATCTGATGTCTAAATTATAATCCTCTCCCTCCTCAGCTCCATTTGCAGCAATTTTTAGCACAAGAGCAATAACAGTTACGCACACTTACCTAATTATAGATAATGATCTTTATAAAGAGCTGCTAGAATATGCTAAGCATCTTAGCATAAACATACCCATTCATTCCTACAGCAAGAGTATGGTAAAGCCTAGTGATCATGGCAAATAGTACCCCTGTGGAAGCAATCTGCTCAGTACAATACTGTTAGTCAAATGACCTACCTCCTCCCTTTCTTCCATCCCATCAGCTGCAGGTGTTTGTTCCCAGCTCAGAGAGAAGATATCAGTCCATCCCTCACATCAGCAGTTTTTAGGAAAGCATCCTTTATTGCCTCTGATTTGTGACGTTTTCTCTCTTTGCTGCCATGAGGCAGGCCAGTCTGAAGATCCATTTTGTCTCAGACCCCACGTTGCTCACACTGTTAAATAAAAATGAATGACCAGATCCTTCTGCCAAGGCAGATTAAAGGCACCACTTGTTACAAAAGGGTCAGATTTCCTCAGTATGATGGGGACAGACAATGTAATAGACCTCCAGTCCTGTCCACTACTCTTCCTTCCCTTCCTTGATCTTTGTAGTCTGATTCTGGACACTGATGTCACACAAAAATTAAATAGTAAGTGAACAAATCCTTTTGGTACTCAATGATTGTGGGTGAAACTATATCTGCACCGTACCCCATATACTGAAATTTACCCTGCGCTTTATAGATTTTTTCTCACAGAAGGGTTCTTCCTGCTAGGGACAGGTAAAAGGAAGAGATCTATCCACCTGTAAAACTAGGAGCCTGAGCCCAAATGTGGTGCTTGTGGACCTGTGGGAGGCCATGGTCACATGAAGAAAAGCCCTACTTCCGAGCGGCCCTATGTCAAGGCACAGCTCTATATCCCTGTGATCTCCAGGACCCCCCATCTACTGCTGCTCCCCAACCTGCAGCAACCCCACAGGTAAAGCAAAAGGCTTCCCAGCAGCAGTAAGCTTTCCAGGTAACTTCAGGGAGCTGGAAAGGGAGAGGATAAATGCATTGTAAATACAGCACAATCTGTACAATACATTGTAAATCCCTAGCACCTGGGCAGTGGAGCAGGAGACTATCCTGACATTAAGGTCACGCCTTTGCCTCTCCTGACATTGCATCTGAGTTGTTCAGGAGCAAACACTGCCAGTTGCCAGGATGGTCTGTGCCACACTTTCCAGCCCTCCCTGCATGACAAAACCAGCTTCATCTCACAAAAGGCAGCTACTGGAAAGACAAGCTCTCCTCTTGCCACCATGAACTCCCATTGGCATGTCTCTGAAAAACAGCTATGCTGCTAATAGAGAGCTAAAAGGAGCTGAAATACAGCTCCTGCGTGAGCAGGAGCAGTCACCGAGCGCCTGGGGAGTCCTTTGGCCAGTTTTGGAGGATCCAGCTCCTAACGTGCTGTCTGGAGCACGTACACTTTTTCACATCTGAGGACCGGGTCTGCAAGCTCCGGGGAGGCAGGCTGAGCAGCAAGTGCATTTCCTACCCCTCACTACCAGCAGACCTGAAAAACCACAAACCGCAGGGCTGGGAGGGGCTGTGGGAGCAACCTCTTCACAACAGAGTGGTCCAGCATCTGCACCTGATGCAAGAGCCTCCTGAGAGAGATTGTACTGGCCAAAAAGTTTCTGCCGGAGCGGTCTGTGCTCTTGCAGCTTTGACAGCACTGGGCTCACCCCTCTGAGAAATTATTCCTGCTTTGTATCCCTGTGAAATAACAAAAGAGAGGAAGCCTAGTGCAGATCCCAGTTCCCAGTTCTGTGCTCTGGCCCATCAAATTGCCAGCGGCTGCCTCAGGGCAATGGGGGCATTACAGCAGCCTGCGGTAGCGAATTTTGCTACCCTGGTCATCTGGTAGAAACAGAAATTCCTGCACAGGGCATTGTGAGAACCATCACATGGGGCACTTAAAAGATGTATTTCCATGAGTTGTTGAGGGTCTGTATCTCCTGAGAATACAAATAAGCCACTTCTATCAGGGGAAACACACGAGGGAAGCACCTTTGCTGCTGTCAGGAACAAAAAGAGATGCAGCAATAAGAGAAAATTAGAAAATGGCCCCACTAAGGCCTCGGCTGTTTGATGCTGCCAAACTAAAAAGGTCTAGTCAGAGAAAGGCATGATGCTGAAAGAAAACTGCTTTGAGAAGAGGCCAATCCCATGCTTGGGAAAAGCAGTAGAGATGAGGTTGTTACAAAAGAAGTATGTCTGGTGAAGGACCTGCTTCTACGTGTGGTACACTATCTGTGTGAATATCAGCTCTGATGTAAACTCATATGACAAGTTACTGTACAAAACCTTTCGTAACTTAGAGGTGAGGCTGCAAGACTGTTAACCTCACCGGCACAAACCTCAATGCTGTGGACAAACCCATCTCACGGCTGCTGTTTGCAGCTTACAGCCAGACCCTTCCCACCGACTCCGTACAAAACAACCGTACAACATGTTTTTAGGAAAGTCACACTAATAGCGTGCAGAACGGATGAGCGTGTAGCTGGTGTGCTGGGTTATGAAGACTTCCTGCCTCTTACCCAGGAAGGGCATGGTCTGCAGGTGTCATCTGGGGTGAAAAATAAAGTGCAGCTCCCAGTGACTTATTCCTAGTTACTGCTTTAACTTTCAAGGTTTGTGTTAGTGATAGAAGCCACATTGTATTTATATGGAAATATATAGGTCTAGAGAACACATGTGATAGTAGGAAAAAGAAGTATATTATTTTGGGCAGGCAGAGTGCAATGGAAGCTACACACACACAAAACCCCACTCCTTGCAGTGACAGAGGAATGGATGGTCTTGAAGATGTGCCTACGGTGCCTTTGCATGACCAACCTTTGCATGCCCCAGGCATGCGGAAAGCAGAGACCCCAGGGTTGAGGGAGGCTTTCCACCTCAGCCAGCTGCTCACCGTAGCAGCTCTGTGAGAATCACCCAAGAACAGCCTCAGCTGGGTGGATGTAACTGTGAAGAAAAATGTTGTTTCCACTAACTCTCTTCTGCACAGAAATTTATTTGTCCCATTTTACAGATTAAGAAACACAGAAACAGAAAAGGGCTGTGATCTACCTGACCTAGAGTCAGGCCTAGCACCCATCCGAATTGGCCAAGAGCTTGCACTTATCCACTCCTGTGATCCGAGACTCTCTCTTCAAGGGAATACACCAGCAGAATCAATTTTAACAGTGTCAGCCAGGAGTTATTCTCTGGTGAATGCGTACAGACATACATTTTTCAGTACCTGAAACTGCAGATTTTCTACCAAATAGGCTCCGCTAAGTGATCTGAAATACTCGATCAAATAAAATCCTGATTAAATGAAGCTTTCCATAAAATACTTCCTTTGCATAACTATGAAATGTGAAGGGCATGTTCTCTTCTGCATACACAGGCCTCTTGCTGCATAGGTCCAATAGGCATTAATGATCCTAGTGTTGACAACTATTTGCCATAGACCTAATCTGGAACAATAATTCTTACAATGTCCTTGAATAGTTTCAGCTGATTCACCACAGAGCTCATTCTTTACTTTCAATCACTAATCTTTTTTTCCCCAGTTAATACTATGCTTTGCAGAAAAGGTGGTGTGCCTGATTTGTGTTATTACTACAAGTATTTATGAAAATTGTGTTTTAATGAGATCAAGGCACAGTGGGTCAGGTCCCCATCTCCAAGGCCAGGGCTGCAGGGCACAGTAATGTCTGTTTTACTAAGCAAAATCTAAGCTAGCAAGATGAGCTGGCAGCATTGTGCATGGGCATGAGACCTTTTCTTCCTCTTATCCTGTCTTTCTCAAAAGAAAAGCAAACCTAGCATGCTCTTCTAACTAGCTGAAAGAATAAGGAAGTTGTTCTATAGCGGCATACATCAATGGGTACTATATTTCACCCAGGGACAGCAAAGAATTCAGTTTCATTACATCATGATCAGTGGAGAGGATGAAATTGTTTTATCTACTTCTAAGCACAGTTTTCATCTGTCTTAGCCAACGGATTAAATGGAAGCAAAGGAGCAGCACCTGCTGTGATTTACAGACTGCTGATGACATCAAACATGATTGCTCAGAGCAAGAAGGTACCCCTGGCTGTGCTGCACTTTCCTGTTATGATGCCCCCAGCAGCACCCTCCAGGCCTCGTTCCCCAGCCACCACCTACTTACCCAGTCTCTGGAGACTCCTCAGCCTACCAAGTGAGCATGTCCCTTGTTACACCAAGTGGGAAAGTTTGCAAGCACTGTTCTCTTATTTTGTGCTCTCTGGTCACATCTACCCTCACACAGGCATCTCCAACGGAGAGGTAGAGCCAACAGAGACCACTCAAAGCTGTGCAGCATAGTGCACACAGTTGCGTGAACATCTCGTAGCCCAGGAACCCTGTAACTTCAGGCCTATGCAAAATATCTTTAGCACAGGCAAGACATGATCATGGTGTAGCTACATCTTGAATACTGTAGCATATTTTGGCCCTTCCTTCTCAAAAAGTATATAGCAGAATTGGAAAGGGTAGAGTGAAGGACTGATATAAAGGCAAAAAAACGAAGCAACTTCTATATAAGCAATAGCCAAGGAGACAAGAACACTTCAGTTCAGAAAAACAGGGACTGAGGGGGAATATGACATCATACATAATGACATGTATCAAATCCTGAGTGGTATGGAGAAAACAGGGAACTTCTCTTCATTTTTCCCCTCATATGCAAAGAACTAGGGAGCATTTTACGAAACTAGCAGATGGCAGATTCCAAACAAATGAAATACTTCACACACACACACACAGAGGGTTCAGCTGTGCTGCTCACAACTGGCTACTGTGGATGATAAACAGTTTAAAAAGCAAGCAAACAAGTTCACAAAACTTGTGCAAACTTTGACAGCTTAGAAAAAAGAAATAATCTATTGACTGCTCTTAAGTACAAGGCGACTCCCCTCCCTCCCAGCTGGGGAAGTGCCCAGACAGGTAACTGTTGGGAGGTGGGAAAACTTTCCCAGGAAAGTGTGCACTTGCCCTTCGTATACTTATCCTTAGGTGCCTACTCTGAGCCTGCTGGGAAGAATTGCCTGCCTACCTTTGGTCTTACCCCTACAGACACTCTTAGGGTGTTTCTCATGACACACAACTCTCTGGTTTCAGACCCTTAGCGAGCTGCTCAGATGATGTCCAGGCAGCCCATCACCTATGGGAGTCACATAGCCCTGCAAGAAATCCCATACCCTCTTCTTCATCTGTAAGAGATATACATAGGATCACAGTCTTGCGAAGGCCCTTTACAGCCACCGTGGTGTTGCAGAGAGATTACCCATGTGTCATAGTGGGATACAGAGGGAAGAGGGGACTGTGTTGGGGGACACTTATTACAGGGAAAAATCCACATAGCAGGCCACTAACAAGCAGAATCCCAGCCCCTCAGCTGCATCAGGCAATAAATAGCAGGAATTACCCTTCACAAGTAGCATGATCCCAGATCCACCCAGGCCCTCTAACAGCTCAGCAGACATCACCAGAGAGGCTGCCATGGGGACTCAGAAGGTCTCTCTTAGAGCCATCCACTCCAGGAGGGAGAGGAGAGGAGAGGAGAGGAGAGGAGAGGAGAGGAGAGGAGAGGCACTGGGGAAGCCCTTGGGAACACCTTAGCCAGGGCAGTGCACGTGTGGCCATTGTTTCTCTGATTACAGCTCAGGCATGTTGACAGACTGCATCTGTTCCTAAAGTTCCTCATTTATTTCCTAATTGTCTTGATGCATAAACCTTATGTACTACCTTACATGTAAGATTTAGTTTTGTGCCTGCTTAGAATCATAGAATCATTAAGGTTGGAAGAGACCTCTAAGATCATCGAGTCCAACCGTCAAAGCTGCTTGCAAAGCTTGTTTCCATTAGATGTTGCTTCACCATAGCTAAGAATAAAGGACCTCAGAAGGAAGGTGTTGAGTTCCATCCACTTTAAGTCACTTAGAAGGAGTTGAGCTGTGATTCACAATAAGCTGGAGGTGATGGCAAGTGCATAACATCAGGCAGAGTGTGTTTTCTTTCCAGCACAAATCATTTCACTTGACTAGGTCTCTGTCGGCCTCATTTACAGAGGTGAAAATATTTACCCTCTTTGGAAATCTACAAACACAAAAGCATGAGATAAGTGCTAAGTATTAGCTGAGGGATTGTAACACTTCAAAGAGACATTGCCACCATGCTGGAACTTCCTTTAGCAATGAGGAAAAGACATTGCCATGAGTAGAGGAGGAAAACATAATCCCTTCTCATTCAGTCACTGAAAGCATAATTGTAAATCACCCTTGACCAGATGACATGAGAGGAAGAAATGCTGTTTCTAAAGTTGTTCATAACTCAGTGCCACTAGCACTAAATGCTCCAAACAGTTGTTTTTAAACAGGGGACAGTAAAATTACAGTCCTTGCCATGCACATCAGCAGTGACAGATAATGGAACTAAACAGCTTCTATCACACTTCTGCAAATTAAATGCAAGTGTTCTCAAAGGGGTGGGTTTGTATTCAATCAATGAACAGCCACAGGGCAATTAATTACTGAACGTACACAGTAAAAAAATTCCCTTTCTCTGCAGGCAGATGGTTTAAACTATAGACCCTGCACTGCTGCTTGAAGGTGCGCATCCTAAGACCTGTGGCGTTCTGTCCATTTATGTCAATGGGAAGTCTATCCAATTATAATCAATGTGAATATCATTGTTCGAGTCTCTGTAAAATGCAAACACACATACTACAGGTTGGAGGAAATTACAAGTGAGCCATTATAATGATTAAGTAACCGAGCAACCTCTTGATAAGTTCCAAGTAATTTAGTTTTCCCTGGGGCCATGCTGTTGAGTCCATACAGTGAGCAGCGCCGGCAAGACAGCGAGGGGCTGGCTGGGAGGGCAGCCATCCTGCAGCTCTGCTTATGCATGCAGAGTTTCTGGAACATTCACCTCCTCAACCATGCTTCCACTGAGCTCACTTTTTAAAGCTACAATTATGTTACACGCTCCTGCCAAAAAAGCAGCTGACACATGATGAAATTTTAAAGAACTCTATTTGCTCTCTGACTACAGCACTTGTCCACGTTACTTCTCTTGGCAACTCCATAGAAAGTCAGTTTTTCTTCGGCCAGTTCCTGTAAATAAGGATTTGGGGAGTGAGCACGTGGCTGCAGACCCCAGGTCTACCAAACTTTCTTCTTTTAAAGCGCTACTTTTCAAGAAACAGGGAACATTCTGCTGAGACGAAGAGCGACATTGACTGGCTATATTGAAACTATTTCTTGGTCCTGTTTTGCAGATTAAGAAACCAAGTCTTAAAGATGGGTTGCAATTTAGCTAGGAGCAACCCCACAGGAGAGGCACATGGAAATGAGCATCCGCAAGAACTTGGATTAGCATCTGGAAGTGTCTACACTGCCACATTCCTCTGACACAAACCCCTGAAGTGCCAGTGCCTGAGTAGCACTACTTGCTGTGCACAGAAATAACTGCACAGGACCTACACACAGACCTATTAGACAATTTCAAATGTCTCTCACAACATAGAGAAGTACCCAAAAGGCTGGAAGGAAGGAAACGGGTATCCAAGCACAGGAGGGGTTCCCTTAGTGAAATCAGGTCCCTGGAACCATCGTCTCCAACATCAAAGTGCACCTTCAGGTGCTAGATACTTCTGCAACTCAGATCCACTTCAGTCCCTTGGGATAACATCTTCACAAGTGCTGTCCTCATCTTCATCTGCAAAATAATCAGGTTCTACTCATCCTTTTTTTAAGGGTCGTGTGTTCTCCTTAAAAATGTCTCTTAACTTGCAGGAATATAGCAGCATCCCTGTAATTTAACACACATTACATGCAACCATAGCAATGAGATAGCAAAGCCTTCTGGCTTTAACCACAGCCCACCAATTAATGTTGCGTAGGCAAATGTAGTTCAGAAGCAAATGAAGCAATGGTTATAAGTGCCACTGTGTCATTTTTCTAAATAGGAGAGAAGTGAACACCATAATTTGAATCTAAGGTAGTTTTCCATATTTTTCATGAAAGAAACCAAATATTTGGCTATGAAAGCAGACCTACTCTTTCAAAAAAGACCTGAATGGCATTTTTTTGTGATATTAATGCTGGCCCATCACCACCAGCACTGAAGTCAAAGGCATGGGGAGACTGCAGTTGATTTCAGTAGAGCAGGGTTATCCCAGTGTTACGTGCCTTTGAAGACCCAGCCCAGAAAGTCCTCCCCATGCACAGGTTGTGCAAAATCAGGGCCCAAATAGCAGAACTTCGAAGTGGGAAGGAAGTAGGTAAAGAAGTGACAGCAGTGAGTTTTGACGAAAGGGGAAGTATCAGTCCGTAGAGAAGCTACTAATAGAATTACTCAGGGAGCAGCCTTGGCCCCATCTTGGTTAATGTTTTTGCAAGTGACTTTGATATACAAAGCAAGTGTGCTGCTGATATTTGCTCATAGCGTAAAGGAGACGTGTCCCATTTTCCTAGGGGAGGCTTGCAAAGCCAAGAACTGGAGGAGCAAGGTGACTGGAGACATAAAAATGGGACGAAATTCAAAGATACTCAACACAAGATCATATATTGATGGAGTAATAGTGAGAACTGCTACCATAAGCTGAGAGCTCATTAAATGGAGATGACTGAGGAGGAGAAGAAGCAGGGAGCATTAGTTAATTATAGGATGACTTAAGCTACCAAGTGATGCAACTTCAAGAAAAAGCAAACGTGATGTTAGGATATGTCAGTCAAGGTATTTCCAGAGGAGACAGGTAATTGTTGTCATGGCATAAAGAAGTGGTGCAACATGGAAAGGCAATAACATACAAATGGCTGCACTAGTTCAGACCAAGGGTCCTCCTAGCCCATTACCCTTTCTTACAGGAAGAATAAGAATAGGACAAGCACATGTAAGACTTCCTTCTGATACTCTCACAGCCTCAAAACATTTTCAGCTTAGGGGATTTCCTTCACTAGTTGTGGTTTGGCTATTAAGCAACCCACAATGGATTTTTCTTCCAAATGATTCTCAGTCTACCCTTGAGCCAGTGTAAATTCCTTGAATCCACTGTGTCCTTCAGCAAGAACTTCCTCAGGTTTACTGCTTATCACATGAAGAATCACCCCCTTTTTTTTGTTTTGAATCTAGTTCACAATAATTTCATCGTGTGGCCCCTAATTCTTGTGCGGGATGAAACCAGGAACAGTCAATCCACATCAACCTTTTCCCAAATGTTGTAGACCTCTATCATATCTTCCCAAGCGGCCTCTCTTCCAGGCTGAACAGGCCCCCTGTATTCAGTCACTCCATATCCCTGATCATCCCTGCTGCCCTACTCTCAGTTTCAATACACCCTTTCTAAGCTAAGGAGAGCAGGACTACACTAATCATTCAAGGCATGGTCAAGTCACGGGTTTAAACAGTGGCATAAAGATGTTGTGTTCTCTATTCTGCTCCTAATAGTTCCTACATTTGATGTGGATGGGGATTTTTTTGCTTTCTGATGGGTAGAAAAGTGATGTTTGCATGTCTAATTCAGTCATCCATGCCCAAGAAACGTTAGCTTCACCTTGAAGAGGTACTGAAGTACAAAATCAGGTTAAGATAATGAAAGACATGAAGAGTCCATCATATGAGTTGAGTTTAAAAGAAAAGTTATGATTCCTGTCTGTACATATCACAGAAAGCACCAGGCAAGGAGCAGAGCTACTGAGGATAAAAGGCAGTGTTAGGGCAAAGATGTAAATTGGGTTTGGGTGTAAATCAGGCTTGGATATATTCAGACTGGTGATTAGAAGAAAGCTTGGGACTGACTCTGGAACAGCCTCTCAACAGAAAGGGGGTAAAAAATGAAATTAGTTCCAAGATGGGGCACAATCAGTTTGCGAAAGGACGGTTGCCTGCAGTACCAGGAGATTCGTAACACAGGAAGGCCCCACCTAGGTATGCGTTTAATAACATATGAGGTGCTTCACACCAGCTCCCTCTGCAGCTCCATTTAGGCCTTCCCAAGGGCGATGCTGCTTCCTTTCCTTTTAGGACGGAGTATGTTTCTTTGCACACAGACAACCAGAGACCTACCAAAAGCATCCACAAAGAAGTGAAGGCGGAGGAGGCGAGACAGGCTGTAAAGCTTGCTGCTGGTTAGGGTTACAAGCCATTACCAGATGAAGAATTAGCTTGGGCAGGTACATGGGAGTAGGAAACCTACAGTAATCCTTCCACCTCAGAGCAAAGTGGTGGGAGGAGCAGGTTACATAATCCCTAACCATTTAAACAATTCAATACTTATTAAATACTTAAATCATTTAAGCCATTATTTATGGACTGACTAATCCCCTCATTTATTGCTCCTTGTGTAGACAATCTCGGAGTAACCATTACTGCAAATACCTAAGCTTATAGTAGGTGAGATGACAGGAGTGTAGAACTAGGCACTGGATCGACAAAGAAACTCTTTTGGTTTGGGATAAGGGGCTTTTTGGTAGGAATTTTTTTTCACTGGCCTTAGCATTTATAAAACCTCAGACTACCACCACATTAAAATAAAAAAAAAAAGCCAGAAGTCTTCAGGTTCACTGTTTCCCTTATCATTCAATATATGACCAAAACACTAGAGGATACAACGTGGAGAGTTAACTAGTCAAAGGTATTGTTGTATACACTGGCATAACGCAGGCACATTTTAGAGAAGTGTAAGGCGACTTTAAGGCATTTCTTTTCTCTTGGGAGGTCAGAAAACTGGGAGGAGACATTTCCGTATGCTCAAAGAGATCCTGTCTCACAGGCAAGAACAGTAAAATTCTTCCTTAATAAATCGCCAGTAGGGATGGCAACTGATTCAAAACAGTGAGACCAGTCCTGTAAATCTCTCTTTACCTTGGCTGTGAAACAGCTGCCAGTCGCTTTAATGTCACTGACAATCTCAGAAGATTCAGCCTAGTGACACTGGTTATAATGCTGTGCTTTAGTGCCAAAGTCATCCAGCCAAAATCCAGCGTCCAGAGGGGCAAAGATTTAGAGCTGCCTACAAGTAGATCTTGTTAAATAATCTTAAAACATGAAAATACGAAATATGAAAAAGTAATGTAAGTTTTCTATAAGGTGCATGTAAAAAAATGCATGTAAAGATTGTTTTAAATTATTTATTTGATTACTTGGTGTATATGGGGAGTGCACAAATACTTTTTTTCTCAACAAAATTATCTTTTGCCCGTCATAGAAACACGCAAATGCCGGTTTGATAACCACACTGTAATTTTCTTTCAAGAGTAGAGGAGGGATGGATCATAACGGTGGCTGCAGAGTTTCAGAGGTCCAGCTTCACACCACCCAGCTATAGACACCTCACAAAGAAGCCCCAGCTTCCACATGAATGAAGAGAGATCAGCATAGAGCAATGCAGCCTCCCTAAAAGACAGTCCCAGTAAATTAAAATTCTTGAAATCTTATTTGGAAAAAAATGAACAAAAAACCCCTCATGATTTCTGTTCTATTCCCACTGGGGCCATGCCATCTCATCATCAAGAATAACAATAAAATCAATTCATTATGTTCCATTGAAGGCAGCCTCAGGAGAGAGATCAAAGAATGAGAGGAAATGAAAACTGACCGACTTTATCACCTTTGGAGTCAGTCCCAAAGATCTCAAATTAATTTAGATTGGTGGGGCAGTGCTTAAAAGCTGGCAAGTCCTTTACCAGTGCAGAGCCTCTATACAAACCAGTGAAGTGCTGTTGTCTCTGGGGTTTTTCAATAAGCCAAACATTTTTGCGACCGCTAAGTACTTCTTCCTTTGGCCATTTCAAGTTTATTATCGGAGGCAGGGAGAATACTTTCATGTTTTCCTCTTGAATTCTGCAGGGAGCCATCTCTCTCTCCTGAAAGACCCAGTGGTGACATTTCTGCACGAAAACTCTTCCCCCGTGGGAGACTGCCAGCCATCGGCCCTTCCGGCTCCTGGCACCAGCCCTTACCAGCCAGCCGCCCTGGGACAGCATCCTGAGCCAGCAATGGTGCCCGTGGGAATCGGGGGCTGCCTGCAGTGAATCTCAATCTCTGGTCAAGAGAGCAAAGCAGTTCCCCGAAGATGCAAGCCACGGGGAGTTTGCCAGGGTTGCTGCAGCACAGAAACTCTCTGGGAAGGGGCTGCAACCCGAGGGGGATGCTCACATGGGAGTGGGGATCCCCATGCCACCAGCTGCAGTGGGCAGCACAAAACCTGACCCCAGCCTCCCTTCCCTCATCCACACTGGGGCTGCAACAGCTCCCGGAGCTCCCTCACCCTGCTGTTTATTTTTGTGCCTTTCCTAGGAATTGGATTTCAGATGTTTGAGAACAGCCCTCTGAGCACTAGTTTCCCCTCCGGTCTTTCCTCGCAATGCCTTATCGTGTTTAATTTTCAAACCAGATCACCATTTCCTTTTCAGCCTTTGTTTTAATACCCAGGCCCTTGACTGTGAGACACCAGACAGGCTCTGCGCAACTGACTTGCCTTATCCCAGGCCAAATTTCACAGCATCCGTGGTACCACATACCAGAGAGAGAGAGACAAGCTCCTGACAGACACCTTCCCTTCCCTCACCTCCTTGGCAAGTGACTGCTTACTGGAAACACCCAATTAGTCAGTGGATCCCATTAGCTCTGGTGATTCAAAGCTGTGTCATCTGCAGCTGCAGACGGGCACTGCTTTTTTCCCCTCCGCTGCGTGCAACTCTCCAAATGGCGTGAAGGTATTAAGCATCTCTGGCCTGATTTCTTAGCAGCCAGCAACACGGAATCTGAGCCCAAAAGGCTTGGGAATCTCCCACAAAATGAGACGTGCTTGATACCTCAACACCTTCTGCATGAGCCATAGGATGCTTTGAACTGTGTGTTTCAGAGAGGAGATGGGCTTTAAAGAGGCTGCCAGGTAGCCGGGCATTCCTCACCGTGTGATCAAGCCCCACCACCGAAACCAGGGCCCTATGAAAGGACTCCCTTTTCAGCTACTCACTGAACATCCAAAAAAAAATGAATTCCCTTGTTCAGCCCCAGTTCTACATTCAGTAGGAGGTAAAACCTCATGAAAAAGTTATATTTTATGGAACAGTTCCTGATCTTCCAACTTAACTTACCACCTGAGGACTCCCACAGAGAGTCCCACAGGGACCATACAAAGTTTGCAGCTACTACTGCATCAGCCAATTTTGAAGGCTCAGCCCTGAAAGAAAGCTGCTCTGACGAGCTAAGAAAAGACGCATTTATTGCAATCAAAAATCTGTACTCTTCACAAGCAGTTTGAAAACCGCCACTTTCTTTTGCTAGCTGCCTCACCATGTTGCCTCACTGGAGGGCAGCTAATATTTGTGGAGGGTCTCCTTGCCTGCTATCCCCAAAGCATGGTGGAAATACATTGTGAATAAACCTAGACGTGAACTGTGTGCTCCAAAAAAAGAAACTCTGTCCCAGTCCATCTCTTGATCCACAGGCATTCAAGTTTGCGTGCAAATAAAAAATAAAAAAAAAAGTTGTGATTTTTTTTTAACCGTCTGACAGCTGTTCCTGGACTTGAATGCAAGGAGTCGTTTGTCTCGGCGTAGCTCTTGATGGATAGATCCACATGATCAAAACCACTTTCAAAAGTAAAGTGTAGTCAGGCTGCTGGCAAGCTCAGAGGACAGAAGGGAAGAAAGACAGAAGGACTTTTCAACTGCTTTTCCTGGTGGTCAGTTCAGCTGAGTGTCAAAGTACAGCGATAGTCTAAAGAAGAGATGCTGCCACTGGCGCATGCCAGCCTCGCCTGTAAATAAATAAAAGGCATCATTTTCCTCTGCTATGAATCTGGCACTTTTCACCAACACTAAATTGATTTAAAACCTTCCAAAGGAAAAGCCTCAATGTTTAATTTCTCTGGCTAGCCTTAGATTCTTGGCCCTACTTTTATTTTCCATAACATCCAGTTTATTTCTTTTGATGCTTGTTATCCTTCAAAAATACTATTGTAATTAGATCATGACACTCTACAACTATCTCCAAACTTAAATATTCCCTTTCATTTAAGACAGTTTATGTGTAAATTCCATAGGATTTTGAACAATGTTATCTTGAAAGTACACAGTGTTCAGAGCCAGGGTGAAAGGAAAATAAACTCATAGAAAATAAAAAGCAATTCAAACTTCTGCCCAAAAACTCAAATTAAATTCTTTTGATCCTCCAGAAAAACTTACTTGATTTTATTTATTTTCCCATTCTTCTCTGCTTCCTCTGCTCAGACCAGGAGGGAAATACTGAAATACCACGTGAAAAAAATCTTTTTTACTGTAGTTTCAGCTCAGCAAGGACTGGAAAATTAAAAAGAAAGCAGTGTGACCTGAAAGTAATCTCAGTTCATTCACCTCAGGAAAGCTGTCTGATTAAGGGCCATTATGTAATATATTATCTGAAATATGGGTCTGTCCATTTCAAACTGGTGCAATGCCACAGACTCACCAAGGGTCACCCACTGCTACGGCCAAATTCATTGCTCCCCAAATTCCTCTGATTTAGGCCTCACCTAGTTCACCATCAAATAGTTCTCTCTCCCCTATTTTTTCCAGAGTGGCTGTAGCCTAAAACCAGAAGACTTTGCTTTCTTTTCCCAATTCAATTCATTTGTTGAGGAAACCTCTCCACAAGCAAGCAAACTAAATAGCAGCTGGCTTTTAAAGACAAAAGGTTCATGCTCAACCTCTGTTCATCCCATGTACAGATGACTGCTTGGGAGTTTGGTTGGCACTTCTCTCTAACTGCTGGCTGCCAGCCTTGAGGGCCGCTTTCCATACCAGCATCCAGGGGTGCATCCATACATTTTCTCCTGAGCTTCTGTATGGGCCAGAGACAGGTCCTGGCCTTGGTTTGGCCAAGCTGCATGACCAGTCACATAAATACACCTTCAAGACGCTGAATACGGGAGCAAATGAATGCGGGGGGAGGAATCTCTGATTGAGAGCTTGCTGCTCTCAAGCAAGGTCACAAGAAGAAGTGCCAGAAAAAAAAAAACATGCAAGAAAAGATATTGGAACCAGCTCCAATAACGTTCCCACTGCCTTTGCATACTACTGGCACCAAATTTCTGCAAACCAGTGCCCCCTCCAAACCAAAGAACGATGTTACGGATAGGGTTATACAGAGGTCCCAAGGCAGCAAGACAAGTAAAAGAGTCCCAGAGGTGGTCTCTTTTACCACAGACATGTTATGGGGTCCAAGCACAATCACCCACAGACTATCTGACCTTCCCAATCCTGCTGCTACAAAACAGCCCACTGTGCTGGGCAGGACTCAGATTTTATGTTCATGTTCTGGGTATGTAATCTCTCCCTAACCTGCTGTAACTGCCATCTAAATCAGAAGCTTGCAGTGTAGGCTTGATTTCCCTGAAATTTCAGACTTTACACTCATGCTCCCAACTTTCCCATCCCCACATCTCAACAACCCCATCCCATAACAAGGCATCTAAAAGTCAGCATTGCTGGAGTCTAAAAGGACATCAAGGACATTTCTTAACACGTTAAGGAGAGAAGAATCACTTAAAAAAGAGACCTTTCTTTACCATTGGTGCACTCAACTTTTAGGAGCCCAAACCAAGCTCCTAAGACTTTTAAAACTGCAGAGAGTTTAAGGCACTTGGCTTTAGAGCAATCGCCACAGAAATCTGTTGATTTGGTGATTTGTTTCATGTTGATGGGTAGGTTTCAAAGCAGATAAAGATAACTCTCCTTTTGGGCACATTTTGTAGGTGAAAAGTGGCTTTCTCGGGCCTGCCTGTGCAATTGTCCTTCCCCCTTCAAAGCAGACTGCCTTTAACAGCCAGTCACTGGGGTTCATTGTCCAAACCGTGAGCTGTTCCCCTGAAATCGCTTCCTCTCCCCCGGGTCTCTGTATTCCCCTCGTCCAACAGGCATGTTCTGGAGAGCAGCCCTGCAACAAAGAGGTAATGAAAGCCCAGGAGGACTCACATGATCAGCTTGAACTCACCTAATCTCCCCGCAGCCAAACACCTACAGTGTCCCAGTGCTCCATACAGTGGTCTCCAGTGGTTCTCACACAACAGCATGAAGAGCAACCAACTCCATTCCTCGTTACCAGATGCGCTACATAATGCTCATGTATTGCATTTCTTAAACTCACGGGAAATGCTGGTTCAGCCTGTACCTAATGTAAAAACTCTTTAGAGGGTAAAAAAAAAAAAAACCTCAAATATTTTATCCAAACATTAAAAAGCAAGCAGTTCTCTTTCAGGCAACTTTGGAGCCCTTTTCTGTGAGCTCTTGGATGCCCCAGAGCCAGTTGTCTTCAGAAATGAAGGTTCAGTTCAGGATCCTTAGGATAAAGCTGTTGCTGAAATCCACAGGCGTTTTACCTCAGGGGTCAAAAGGAGTGACCATTACGAGGCGCTTCTGAAGGTCTCCCCCTTTAAGACCTCTTTATCTTAGTCCAGTCTAGTCTCTGGGAGCCAACACATGGTAATAGCATTAATCCCGTTCTCTGTTGAACAGGTTTGTTTCCTTCCTCCGCTGATACCCAGTACAACTCCCAACATCAATGCACCACTAGCAGGAAAGGTTGTGAATGAGCAGTAGTGCCAGAGGCTTCATCTCTTCTCACTTTTTGGGACAACGGGGTACTCCTCAAAATGCTGGTCTCACGCCTCCCAGGTTGAGTACCCATCAGAGGGAATCCTAGCTCCTCTCTTAGTTTTCCCCTTCTGGAAAACTGGGAGGAAACTCATCCAAGCTTAACTCTCCCAGTAGAAAACTTGGAAACACTTTTGGGTGTTTTATGAGCAGGTCAGACAGACTAAATGGGTGCTTTGTACAATTCAACTAAGTACAATTCAAATTTTAAAAATGTGTAAAAACAATGGAAGTGCAAAGTTCCCAGGAATGAAACTGGCCTCTTTCTTCTACCACTGGAGGAGTTAAAGGGGATGCTCTCTTCAACTAACGATGGTAATACACCCAGTATGTCCCAGGGCCAAAATGCTCCTTCAGTTCCCGCAAGTACAAGATGGAAAGAATTTCACGAGACATTATCAGAAAGAATTCACAGTGAGATAAACACTTACTTCTTTCATTTGTTTTAATTCAGACTTGACTTGTCACTAATAATTATGACAGAGGATGTGATAAATGTCCGCTCAACATTTGTAAGAACAATATACTTTACCCAAACATGAGAACACACAGGAAAAAAGGCTAATCATAAACTAATTATTTCTTTCACTAATCGTTACTGTTCTGAGTCACTGTTTCTACGAATTGCTTCATTTTTTTTCCTTCAGGAGTGAAGCAAAGGAATATTTCAACCTTGTTTTCTTCCTTACCTTGCATCTTTTTCTTTTCATGTTCTTATGTATTTTATTTCTCCTTGTCAAGAGTATGTTGATGTTCCGAAACCTATGTTTGAATTTTCTAGCCTTCATAAATCTATTTAATGGCTAAGAGCAGGTAAAATACCAAAACGCTAAACCTGACTGTTTTCATTCACATAAAATGTAGCTCCTGGGAAGTTACATTCTTTTCATGGAGTTGGATGGAGCTTGAATGACAATTTATACCTGTGCTTTACTCCTCGTTCACCTGCCACCTTTCCAGGGGGTGGAAAAGCTCTTCAGCCACAGAAATAAGACCTGTTCTTATTTTGGGCCTCTGCCTTGCTTTGCTGCACTTCAGCAATGGGTGAAATATCTTGAGCAAACCACCTTCTTAGCATTCCTAAAATTCTGACAGTTTCAAGGTCTTGACAGTCCCTCCTACCAGGAGAATGAAAGTCACACCAACAGCCCTGGGGAGCAGGCACCACAGGTAGGAGAGAAAGGTGGTGAGGAAAACAACACAGGCTCTGTTGGAAGATTACAATTGTTGAACTAAATACATTTAGAAAAGCCAAGGTTTCACTGAGTCGAACATTTCCTTCATGAACTGTTGAGGTTCTTTCATCAACGGGACTGTGTAAAAGAGCAAAACTGAACAAACACTGCGGGGTGTTGTATTTACCAAGAGAGTTTCACAGACACAGAATACCTGCACTTCTTCTGGGTACGTTCCATAGAGCAACATGGACTCTCAAACCTACCTCCATGCCCTCCAGAAATGGGACCATGTATCATGTTGGACACTTTCAGGTTTTCATGCTGGCAAGCAGGGTTTCTGCATATCTTAGGATTTCATCTTAAAAGACAAATTCTAGATCCTGCAACTAACTGTGTAACTCCTATGGTACTGAGTGCTCTCACCTTCTCTTGGCTTCCTAAAAAGTGCAGGGTTCTCAGTTCTTTACAGTAGGATCTCAGCAACCAGCTGGGTTTAGCCCTTGATAGAAATATACTGTTTCTTAGCTAGGAAACTCAGGTCTGTCATTTACTTAACATTCAAGAGATGTGAGAAGTTCTGGATATTGCACGATCTCTGGGGAAAAGAAAAAAAACCACCAACCACCAACAAATGAGCAGGGGCAAAATTAACAAATTGCTCTTTAGAAGCTGCACAATCTGACGGTTACATAGCAATTTGGAGTTATTGTCAACAACCCTATCTCCTTGGAGACTGGCTGACGCTGCAGAGAAATATTAGATGGGAAATTAAGGTTAACAAAGGGTTTCCTACTGTTGTTCCTAGTAATATAAGCACTTTACACATCAGTTCTAATTCTGTTGAACTGAGAAAAAGGAAATGGGAGAAGAAAATTTAAGCAGGGACCCTCATTCACAGCAGAATTAGCTAGCAGAAACCCCCATTAAAATTAGAGGTACCCCATTCTCCATAGACTCACGTTCCCACCAGCAAATCACTGGTGCAGCCTTACCTTACTTTGGCTGGCTTGTTCAGAGGCAATCTTTTGACTGTAATTGCTTTAAAGTTCCATGATTTTGCCATTAACCCAAGTTCAATAGCTGTTTTTCAGCAAGGTCTTGTTTCTGTTCAGGTGGAAACATGACATGGTAATGCCCTCAAAGACAGGACAAATTGTTTATCCAAAAGCTCTCTCAGGCCTGATGCTGAGAGGCAATGGGCAAGCCCGACAAACGGTGCCACTGATGTACTGCTTGCTCAGCACTGCTCACCACCATGTACATCAAATGTTTCAACTGAATATGAACTCAAGTCTTTTGATAACAGCTGTTCTGCTTTCCAGCAAGGCTTTGACATGCATCAAGCGAAAGACAAAAATTCGCATTTCTCTTACATAGATGCATCAGCAGTAATGAAAATATTTCAAGAGGTCTAGGAATTCATTTCCAGTCAGAGCCTGCCTTTTCTGCTGTTTTCCCAAAGCGCTGCAATATTGCCATCTTGCACTGAGAAATCCTCAGGTGTTCAGAGATCATATTGCCAAATCCACGTTAGCATGAGTGGTTATGATTCTCCATGTTCTCATATGCTTGGAAAAAAAGGTGGCTATTTTGAAGTAGAAGCAGCACAGCATGCCTGCTTAGTGGAGCTTTCACCAGGATCCTGAGAAGGAGCTAACATTTCCCAGGTCAGGCTCCTGTCTGAAGAGAAAAGGCTCTCCCCCTTCTCCTCATTCACGTAGGGAAGAACACATCCAACCTTCGACACTGAACATTTCTATCACACCGGGGCCAAATGGACCTCAAACACCAAGTTTTAAGTTCTGGTCTGACTCAAAGACTCATAGCCATCCTGTGAGTGTTCTTTGCTGCTTCCAGCTCTGCCTCACAGGGATAAAAAGGCTCATAGACACTCAGGAGGGAGAAAAAAAAAGAGATATTTACTTGTCTTTTTATGTGTAGAAAACAGACTTGGCCTGTGCAACCTCTGCCATCACCATGTGTCTAGCCACTGCTGCCATGTACTTTCCTGATCCTTTTTATTGCATTAGCCTCTCACTTCATCTTGGTTTTGGACTGAAAGACATTTGGAGATGGATTCATGCCTCTGTACAGTATAGCATATGCTGGGTAGAGAATTACACACAATGAGCTTTCAGAAAACATCATTATAATTTAGAATTCAAGATATCAGAAGTCTGAAATTTTGTAGAACTTTTCTTCCTTTTGAACAGTATAAGCTTGGTTTAAAAGAACTGTGAAAGAGTGGAAACAATGCCGAGTGGACAGCACAGAAATGACCTGCCAGTAGCAAGAGAGCTGATAAAATTCAGGCATTCTCGATTTGAAGGGGAGTGTGAATATATTGGCCAGTATTTCCTCCAAACCCTTCTAAAATGCTTCTTTCGCTGTCTATCTTCCTTACCCCTGGCTCAAGCTACATCATGCTTATTTACCCAGTTCATGCCTCTGCATCCCAACGGTCCTAGTCTATATTCCAGACCATCTCCTTCCTTTCACTGTTTCCAGTTTTCCTTGTTCAGTCAGTTCCAGCCTCCCCTTTTCTTCAGCTGCCTTTCCATCCACCTCCCCCTTTGCTAGTTCCCTCATCCACCTAAACTGAATTTCCCCCCATTCAATCTCCCAACATTGTTTCTCTCCCCTCTTGTCACCTTTACCTACTGAAGTCCTTATTTTACGCCCCCCCACACCCCCCACATTTGGATAAGAAAGCTTTCTCCTCCACACTACTGGGGCACCAGGAAAAGATCATGAGCATGAGAGCTGTTCTCCATCCCGTTCTCACTTCCAGCATCTGCTCCCAGCTCAGCCCACAGCGGT
>NW_008824368.1:1447616-1451771 GCF_000699105.1 Pygoscelis adeliae
CACCACCATAGACTAAGATGCTCTACAGGGATGGAGCATGCACATGAGGACATTGCCAGGGCTGGAAGATGGCCAGTGAGGAAGATTTCTTCAGGAGATTTGAACTCTAAAAGGACCTGCAAGTTTCTACCTCAAATTTGTGCAAAATGCAGATTCCATGGGCCTTATAACGTGATAAAGCCTGAAGAGATTTTTCACAGGGATGGAAAAGAGCCATCTTTGACAGAAAAGCAACCATTTCCTATTGTATTTTGAATCTCTGCTACAAAACAGAGGGAAACATAGAAATGAGAACATTAAAAAAAAAGAAAAGAAAAATCCCTGAAGTAATGAATTTTTTAAAAATTTTGACTTTATCTTGAACTTTCCTTTGCGGGGGGGGGGAATGCCATTCTGATCTCATTTGCCAATTATACTTAACTTATGGTAGCACACCATATTGAAAATTTCAGCCTACATAGTTGAGACTTGAGAACGTGAGTAATAATTAAAAACAGAATACTGAGCTGCCAGGTATCACATGACTTTAATGATAATCAAAGCTACCAGCCCCACCAATAATCACATCTTTAAAAGAATAGAAATGAACCAGCCATTTCTAACCTCTTTACGTTCATTATTGCTACACCCTTTTTTTTTTCTTCCCCGTCTGCCACTCTTCTCCAGCTCCTCCCATCCCAGCCTGAGTACCTTGTGGAAAGACCAGTCGCAGCCTGGGGGTTATGGTTGTTTTCTAGGACATGTACACAGAAGATTTCACTACAGCTGGCAGTTTAATGCTACGGCATGTTGTACAATAACATAGTAATATTTTTAAGCAACTGTGTAATGCTCTATTCTTTCTGAATCAGTCAAGAGTTTCATTATCTAATTCCGTGTGAGAACACAGGAAGCTGTGTTTCCCCAACTCCTGAAATATCTGCCTCAGGAAGGAAGGTATATTGTCTTTTTGATGCCTCTGTTTTGCTTGTGAGGTGGTTCTGTGTGCCTGTTTTGCAACAGCACTACAAAAGCAAACCAATTCAAATCTCCTATGGAAATGTCATGTTTGCTAGACACAGCTTGCATCCTTTTAACTCAAGGATGACTGGATCTTGAGCATATCTTTAACATTATCAAAATCTCTATGATCTGGGGAGCTCCAAAGTGCAATCTGTTTGAGCTGCAGTGGGAAATGAACAATATGAAAATGATTCCCTGCATTTCAATCACCCCGTGTTTTTGTTTTGAGAAAGGGAAATATACTTCCTGAAAGTCTTTCACTAAGTCCAGGACAAAAAAAGAAAACCTACCCTAATCTTTCCTTTTAGTGTGTGAAAAATAATATCTGCAGCAAGGGATGATTTTTATGACCTCCAAAAGCATGAAAGCAGAGCTGAAATAATAATGATTACCCAGACTTCAATCTTTCTCATGCTTTGTCTACACAAATCCTACTCCAGGCACCAGGAATTTGATCTGACTAATAAAACCTAAAAATATAGAGATTCAGCACAGTTAGGAAAGTAATACTAAGCAAGTTCAAGTTGCTGACATGATGAATCTCAATCTGCAAGAGTAAATCATCAAAATATCTCTGTGAAGTTTAACTTCTTGGATTTGCAAGGAGGCTAGTTTCATAATGCTTCAAAACAGTTTCTTAAATTATGCTCTTTTTTCTACTGTCTGCTTTTCCTTCCCTACCAATAAAAGACACAGTTCAGAGAAGCACTTACACATGCGCGTACAATGAGCACACCGTCAAGTCCCACTGGCATCACTGGGAAGTGAATTTGAACTCGCACCAATCTAAACTAGCCCTTCAACTGCTTCCCTTGCAGAGTCCCATCCTTACTGACCTGCAGGAACCTCCCTCTGATCTATCTGTGTCCGGTCCCTGGGCCCTGGCCCGTCATGCCCATGCTTCAGTTCAGCTGCAGGAATAGACCCACTGGCTCACAGGCCTGCTACTGGCTGCAGTAGGCTTTGGGTTAGACCTGGGAAGATTGCTACTATACGTTACCACAAATGCAGGCAGAGACAAGCAAGCTTTGAGAGAGTTGTCAGAAAAGGCTGGCAAGTCCCCTTCTGAGCATTGCTTCAGTCACTAGGGGAACAGCAAGAGGGACAGACAAGTGCCCAAGGAACAGGGCAGAGCAGGTAACTGAGTCCACCGAAGAGACATCCCCCGTGACTCTTTTCCAGAGAGGGATGTGATCAGAAAAAAGTCAATGGTGAGAAACAAGTTTTATACAAGGAAAAGGAGCACTGGGGGGCCTGAGCCATGCTACAGTCTGCCATGCAGGCTGGTGTTTATTCCTGTGGTGAGAACACAAGGCAGCTGTAAGCAACAGCTCAGCCTTGTGTTCACCATTAATTCAGGAAATTTTATATTCACCACATCTACTGTTCTCATATTTATTGGTCTGGGAGATTTGACGTGTTCTAGCAAGGCTAGTGGAAAAGGATAATACTTGAAAAGGTGACAAAGGGGGTTTTCTTCTTGAGCTAATAAATGTTTTTAGAATGGCAAGCTGTTCCTTAAGTTTACAGGATACCTTCTCCCCCTAGAGAGACTTGTTAGACTGGATAAACATTTCACAGCAACAAAATAAAGCCTAGAAATAGCCCCAGTGAGCTCTGGTAGTCCATACTACTTGTTATTCTCTCTCTCAGCTTACAAAGACAACTTGATTTTTTTTTTAAATTTCACATATCCATCTTTATACACAGTCAACATTGGCCTGCTGGTATAAAATAGAAAAAATTCTGAAAGGTTTAACATAGTGCTTTCAGGCCATGTATACTATCAGCTCAGAAATCTTCCCCACAACAATCTATGGTAAGAAACGAAGAACAAAAAAAACGCTCTTAAAAGGCTGCTGAATAAGGTAGATAGAACACTCGTTCAGGACTCCTTAATGTGTTTTTTTATATTCTCCCATGGATACATTTGTACTTTATAATTCAGTTTCTCCACTGTCCAATTATCTACAGACAATTTAGTCTTGGGTGGATTATAATAGGTTCTGCTTCAGTTCAGCCAAGACAGAATCATAGATGGTTGGTACAAGGCCAGCAGCAAAGGAGTGGCAGATTGCTGAAGTATTTTCAGGGTCACTTCTCATTCTGAGCTTCCTACAGTGTGTCCAAGCATATTGTAATCTCAGCTTTTTATGTTCGGCACACATCCAGGTCTGAGATAGAAGTTTTTACCTCCCTGCTTATTTCAAACATCTTTGAGATGTGAACAATTACCAGCTCACCTCTTGTGTAGGGTCCACAAATCTTCCCACTCTCTGTCCTCCTAACATTGCTGTTTCTCTCATTTTTTCAAGACCAGCAGCTAAAGACACTGCTCTCTTACTGACCGACCTATCTGATGTACAATCAAGCATAAGAGCTTGGTTTTGATTGTTTTATTTTAACCTTTTCACTTAGGAGGACCAGAACTTGGGCAAAAATTCTCTTTAAGTGCTTTTTAAATGACAAGTCTACACTCCACAGTTCAACTAGTGTGATACTGCATGTGCCTGGGAATATAGTGAAAGAGGGATAAATTGAATGTGTTGAGAGCTCAGTTATTACAGTGCACTAATACCATAGTCCCTAACTTCTCTGTAATTCTCACATGCAGCTTCCTGTAATATTATAAAGTCCCTATTGTCTTGTACAGAACAGAGCCTGGTACTTTCCTCCTTTTTAAAATATACTTGACATTTATAATACCATCAAAAGCTTTGAGGTTTTCTGACAAAAGCTCTCAAAGCCTTGCTTCCTGTTCTGATCTACAGGCAGACATAAAATTCACAGCAGAGCTGCATGTGCACCAGCAAGCCCTCAGTTTCTAAAGGGTTTGTGTGTTTTAGGGTTTTTTTCCATTCTGCCTCTCCCAACATGCACTATTAGCTGCTACTCTGTTTGAAAATCAGCACCAAGGTGGTCTTAGTACTCTCTTTGAGTGAAGGAAGGCTTTCAAAGTATTAGATGCCAGACACCGACAGTCTCTTCAAAGCAGATTCCTGGAGCCCCTGAATGATCCTTTCCATTGTCTGGTATGCTTTTTCCATCATCTCTCCATCAGAGCTAAAATCTGCTGCTTTGGGATGTCGATGTGGCAATCAACACTGTACACTGTGAGCTAGAAGTGATCCAGGTGGTGCGAGTCCTTATCCC
>NW_008824368.1:1451785-1453908 GCF_000699105.1 Pygoscelis adeliae
TCAAGTCTTCGTCTGAACCGAGGGAATGGTCCACCTGATTCACACACACAACACAGGTCCAGCTTCAGTGGCTTCCCTCCAGACTTGAAGTCCCCAGCTGGCAAGAGCACCTTGCTGCGTAGGTGTGCAAGGTGACATGAGCTTTGGGTCCTGCCAGCAGAGACACGCCTGGAGCCTCCCACGGGGAGCACCCGAGCTGTTCACAAACAACTATCCTGGAGAGCAAATATTCCATTCCCTCTACAGGTTTCTCGACATTTCTGAATTTCCTATTGTTCCCAGAGAAATAGCTCCTGGATTATAACCCTGCCTGCTGGAGTACCTCTCCCTAGAGCTACGAATATGTTGATTCTGTGAATAATAGAAGGACCTTGGCAATAGCTTCCACCGGATAATATCCATTTCCTCCCACTAAACAACTCCATTTCCATCATAAAATATCCTTAGAAGGATATTTTTCATTTAGATAGCTGTGCAGTCTCCAAGATCAACCAGTCAGACAGGTCTGTAGGTTTATTCTTTGTCTCCAAAATCTTTTTAGCCTGATACACCCTTAAACACCAAAGGCACAACTGAACAGCCAATATCATTAAATCCTTTGCAAAGGATTTAACTTCAAGACAATAAACTAACGTAGTCAGTGGGCTAATATAAGCTAGGTTAGCTTTCGTTATCTAGCTTCTGGCAGTGACTCTGCCAACTTTATTGGGACTGTTTACATTGTAGATGGCCTCTTAATCATGTCTCCAAAAGTCTAGCAGTATATCTTGGTCCACACCCTTTTTTTACAGCAAACAACAGTGCCTGTCAGTGCCTCTAAGTGACTGTTCTGTGATAATTAGCCCTGTTTTGCAGAAGTCTCTGGGCTGCAAACAGCTAAGGACACTCAACTCATTCCTCTCAAGAGCTCAGCCCCAGATCCTAAGACAACCACCGAGCAGCTCTTCCACACACCTAGTTCCCAGAGCGTTTTCTCCCATGGACCATTTCAGAGCCATGAGGCGTGTAGTAGCAGAGCCCATTGTATCTGGTGGTCTGAGAGGTATATCAGAGAAGAAAGTAGTGTGCTGTGACCCTTTGCGCAATAGGAGATAGTGCCACAGATTGAAGGGTCAGTGTTCAAAGGGGCTGAAGAAGGTGGGCTACTCCCAGCATGCACATCAGCATCATAGCATCTTCCCCATATAAGGCAAGACATCACATAGCAGCTGGCAAATCTGATGTGCCAGTGAAATACAAAGGGTACTTACCATGGCCTCAGAGATCATTAGGATCCACAAACTACAATTTAGGAACCACTAACTTAGGCTTTAATAATACAGACAGTCCATACATGGCTTAAATTTTTGTCAGAACTATTCACCTTTATGGATCTGCAGACAAACAACTTTTCTTGAAGTCACTGCTCCTGTTCTAAAGCCTAGTTTTCAAGCTTCCCACCAAACATTTTCATGTTACCAGAGGAAGAAAACCCTTAACATTACACCTCTTAAGCAACAACGATGTTTTTGGAGTAAGATAATCAAGACAGTCCAAATGCTTATATTTCTGACTCCTTCATGCCATAGGAGTGGTAGAACTGCTTAACTCTATATAAAGTATTCTGATGGGCACTAACATTTAGACCAGGAAGACAGAAGATGAAGAAATCAATAAAATGCATGATAAGTTTAATCAAAACCAGTATTGTCAAAATGTCAATGGCAATAATCATCAAGCAACTGTCTTAAGGGATGCTCCATAAGCAGAGAATCCCCTCAGGCTTCCATGACTGACAGATCATGGGTCATGATTTAATAGCAAACTTTCAGTGCTGCGTTTTGGCCAAACCACAAATGCAATCTTTGGATGTGTGACCAGACCTGTACTAAATTTATGCCATATGACTACTGCTGGTTCAGTGTACCCAGCTCTGATGTCAAGGGGAACACTGGAAATCAGAGAGGAACTCAAAGAATGACTCAAGGGTTTTAAAGATGTGCTTTGTGAAGATTCCAGACAATCACTCCAATTTGTTCCTCAAAGAAGATTAAGAGTGAAAACCACAGCACTTTAGCAGGGAACAGAAATTCATCCACTCAATCAGAAACTATAAGGACAAGATTCAAAGGCTGAAGGCACAG
>NW_008824368.1:1453936-1477295 GCF_000699105.1 Pygoscelis adeliae
GATTGGTTACTTCAGACTCCCTTTATAGTCAACGGACAAAAATAGGGTCTTACAGGATCCAGTTCATCTACGCCCATTTTAGATGTCTAACTTCGGATGAGATACGTCATAGACCAAAAGTGCCTATGTCTCTTCACTGACCAGAGAGAGAATCTGGGGTGGAGGGAAACAAGCTTGAATCTAGATACCCCTTTTGTAGAGATCTGAAGTTGTGGGAGGGAGAAAACCCAGCTAGCCTAACTGGGAGTCAGGTTCACTTTTGACAGCACTGGGACAACGTACCAAGAGGCAGAGTAGATTTTCCTTCAGCAATGGCATCTAAATCAGGGTCAGAAGATGCACTGCTGTTGTGACAAGTCCCATGACCTGCATTATGCAGGTGGTCAGGCAGCACTGTCGCAGTGCTTCCTTCTGGCCTTCCATCAATCTACACTTAGCTAAATTTCTTGCAAAGCAGCTTGAGTTCTTGACATGAGTAATTCCATTTATTTACACCATCAGTCTTTGTTCACTGCCTATTGTCATGTAACAATGGCTATGCAGGCTTAAATAAACATTGTATGTGTGCTTGTGTACACATATGTAAATATATGTGTATAACACGTGTGTATGTATACACACACAGTTTTTACATTTATGCCTGGATCTTGATCAGCAATGAGCAAAGTAGAGATACCTGTTCACTCCAGTACACTTGGATCTAGGCTGTTGGTGTCTTCCTTCACCAAGCAGCCCCTTGCTTTAGAATGGTAGCAGTTTCCACCTAGACACTTGCAGTGGTGAAGATTCACCAGTTTGCCAACATACAGTATAAGAAAAAAAGGCAAGGTTTGTTGATACTGTTTATCGATTTCCTGTGAAGCAGCAACCATTTCCCTCAACCCAGAAAGGCAGAAGCAACAGCAAAAACATATCCAGAAAGACCATTTAAATTGCTTTGCAAGCACTGTCAGTTTACGCTCAGTAACCAGACATAAGGTCTTGCCAGCATTTCTTCTTGGTTTGTCCATGCTCCTGGTAAAAACTGAGATTTTTAAAGAAGATACCTACAAAAGCCAGCCTAGCATCTCTAATAACAACATTCACACCGGTTGCTTGTTTTTCTGCTCTTCAGGTTCTGTCTTGGCGTGAAGCAGAGGCTGAATGAAAAGCAGGAGTTAGCTAGGCCAGTTCATGTCTTGTGTTGCAACTTTGTGGGAAGGAACGCTTGCTCTCGCTATTGTAAATTAGAGAGAATAATTCCCTCATCTCTGGCTGGGGTGGAGCTGCCACAGAATTGCACACCTTTGCTTTCTGAAACCCAGCCAAGCACTATTACAGTTCCATGTGTGACCAAGAAGCAAACAATCAGCTTAACCTGTCCATGCTAGCTTGGGTCTGGGACTTTCACTGTCCCAGCAGCCCTAGGAACAGAGATAATAAAGCAATGGGCGAAGAAATAGAAAGTGACATGGCTATTTTCAAACTACCAAGTGAAATCTGTTCTTCCATACAGGACATAGCTCAGATTTGTTGGGTCACTGTTATACCAAATCAGAACAGCTGCCAGACAAGAATCCAATCCACTAACAAGTGGTTGAGCCACCACAGGGAGAGAGGATAGTGTTACTAAGAAAAGTTGCTCAGAACAGAGGACGTCTGGTTGCTTTCTGTATTTTGCCAGGTGACAAAAAATACCTTATTTCAAGCTGAGGAGTTTTTCAGGCACTTTTTTTTGCCGTGTTTGCTCTGAGTCTGAAACTTGAAGTTAGCTCGAACACCTGCTGCATTTATCAACTCAATTCCTTGGAAATATCAGGGAATGGCCAAAGGGCTCCTTCAGTTCTCCTGTGCAAGGCGCTTGTACACACAGACGACCTCACTACTGTGTGCACAAAGGTGAGCAGAAGCTCTAGCCTCAGTAAGTGGCCTCTGAAGGAACAACATATAGGCATATATATGTGTTTTCCTCTGAAGAAGGAAACTAGCATTCCTTCTATCAAAGCATTCAGAAACTATCATTAACTAAGCTCCTAAAATCTTCTGTGAAATAGGTAGGTACCCCCATGGCTTTGGGGACACGGTGTAGAAGCTCTGGAGTCATATGTTCTTTTTTTTTTTGCCTTTTACCAGCCCATTTCAGTTGAGAGTGAGGTGTCTGGAAGCTAAACAAATGCTGAAGCTGAGGCCTTAAAACTGGAACACATTTGTGGATTTAGCAGCTTAAATTTTCCAACAAATGCAGTTTTATAGCATGAAGTCTCCAAAGCTGAACATCTCAGACCTAAAGACATTGGGCTTAACCTATGCTCAAAGGTCCCTCAGCACCTGATAGACTTCACAGCTGCTGAGTTTTATTGCTAGAACCAGACAGTTCAAACTGAGGACATCAGCCAGTTTAATAAAAGCACAGCAAAATATCCCAACAGTGACCTATTCCAAGTATCGTGTTATGGACGTGCTCATGCCTTATCACAAAGTCATGTTTGAACAGGTCATTAGACTGGAAACAGCAGCTTACTACACCTGGTTGTGGAGTGCTTGACCATTGCAAGGAGAAGCTGAACTCTCTGAAAGTAAAATCCACCCCACACCAACCACAACCTCCAAAAAAGTAACAGCACTGCACAGTCTAAAGATGGTTTCAGCTTCAGCATTTATTTAGCTTCCAGCCAGCTCACTCTCAACCGAAACAGATTGGTAAAAGGATAAAAAGAACAAATTACTGCAAAGCTTCTGCACCAGGAGCACTGTTTGGAGTTATCTTAATCAAATGGGTATGGCTTTGCAGAGGAAAAAAATGTGGCAGGCATGGGCAAAGTAATATTTAAAGCATGGCCCTTCAGGGTTCTCACAAAAGTGAAAACTTCCTTGTTTGGCCAGTGCTCTCTCTCACTTGTATTTACAAACACGGACACTGGTATAGGTCTCAGGACCTGCCTTTTAAGCTGGATAGCAATGTCTGGGTTTCCCTGTGCCTTGCTTTGGAGGAAGTGCTGACCTAGCATAGCTCCATCTCTTAGCTACAGCTGCTCTTCTCCAGCCCCTTAATTCCCAGGACCTCTTTTCTGGCGAGTTATTTTTTGGCTGAATCAGCTCCCTGAACTCGTTCCCTGAGCAGCTGCCCCGCGTGGTCAGCAAAAGGGCCAGGACAAGTAGCCGGAGTCTTTTACGCTCTGCAGTCACTAATGCGTGGAGCCACAGATGGCGTTGGGTTTGGCTGGAGCTAAAAGGTGTGTCTCAACTGTTTGTTTTTGCAGGTGAGTGCCAGTTTGCATAGACCACTAATAGCCCCATCCCAAAACTCAGCACTTGGCTACACAAATCCCAATTCCAGTTTCCATGAAGACTGGCAGAAAATCAGCCCCACACAGCCTTGACAACAGGTCTTTGAGAGGTGCCTGCACCCACCATTTTCTTGAGACTGTCTCCCTAGACACCGCAAATTCATCTGCTTCACCCTGATCCTGTGAGCAAATAGGTGATAGATTAGAAGCTGATACAGCAAGCAAAGATGTATTTAGCAAAATCTGAGAACAGATTTGATGTCTTGGAAACAAAACCCAAGATATATCCCTGCTTGTAGCCCTAGGGATTCAGGCAACATTTTGTCATTCAAACCCTGCTTTCAGTTCTGAATAATCACCATTTCCATTGCCATCTGCCTCGTTTCGATTCCACTGGTACCACGCTTGCATGGAGGGTGGCTCTACCTGGTGTCAGACTCTTCCAGATGTGTTCACTTTCATGGTTCACACCTGATCAGCCACACAAATACCATTAATGACTCCTCCAGGAGCTGGGAGTCCATGGTTCCCAGCAGCCTGGTGGCCAAACACTCTCCATATTTAACCTAGACTATTCATTTTATACAGGACCGTTAATACACTCCATAATATTATACAGTTATTCATTCAGCTATGAATACCTTCATTAAGCTCATTGTTTTGGGTACTTTATCACCTTTGGCATAAAGAGCATACACTGCCACATGGGACATACTGGCTGAGAAGCTGCTTTGCCTGGACGTGTGACTAAGATCACGCTCCCCCAGCAATTTGTGCTGGCTCTCTGCACCATAGTAACTCTCAGACCAGGGATGTCTTGCCCAGCCACTGGTTTGAACGCCTGATAACTCTCCCTAGCTTTCTCTGTTCTGCACTGACCAGCAACTGAGTCTGCTCTTTCCCATTTCTTTCACCATCTGGCCCTTACCTCTCCTCCCCAATCCCATTTCATTTACCCCCATTCCTTTCTGCAACTCATGTCCTTTTGGTTTTCTTTCCCCATAGCTTCTCTCTTGCTAAACACATTAAAATCAAATATGAAAGAGTTAGACCATAACACTGCTTGGCAGCGTGCTACTCAATCCATTTCTTTGTTTTCCCTTTTCCCACCCTGCTTCCCTTTTCACAACAAAGACCATAAAGGCCGCAAATCAGAGATGATTTCCTGGAGGAGGTTTTTCCAACACCCAGCCCAGTGGGGCCCCATTCTGCCATATACAATGTTGATAAGTGGCAGTATAAATCTCTGCAAAGAGGAGAGGACCATAGGAACATGGAAAAAAACAGGTACGCAGAAGCCTAGCACCCCTTGATTTCCATCATCTGTCAAGGACTATGTTCATATCTGCACCTCACATTATTGGATTTCTTTCAGACTGTGTCATACTAAAAGCAAGTTGACTACTTCTCCGCACAAACCTAATAACTAAAATGTGCCTTGTTCAAATATATAGCTAAAATGTGTTTCAGAATTGTCTATAAACCAAAAGAGCATGCAGGAATACAGATTTTTTTTTTTTAATTTAAATTCACTGACCAGAGACATGGTTTTGTCTTGTCTTGAGGAAAATAAGTCAAAAATCCCCTCCTTTCTCATTAAACCTGTTCCTATCAATATATCAGAATCCATTCTCATCTGAGCAATAAGCAAATAATTTTCAAACATGGTAAATGCATCTTGACCTTAAAAATCACACTGTTAAAGCTTTAAAACAGTACTCCCCTAAAAAATGAGAGTTGCCTGGAGAAGTGGGACATTTTTTCAACAGAGAGCACCCTGAGTAAGCATGGCTGCTGTCTTCCCATGGTTTCCAGTGCCACTGAAGTTAGAGGCTGCTCTCGCAGCTGCTGAGCATGATTTATTGTATCTGCACCACCAGAGTCCCTGAGAACCTGAACACACAGAATCAGAGACCATCCTACCTACTGCCTTTGATGAGTGTTTTCCAACTGGGTAAACTAAACCCTTAAAAAGGAAACAGAAAATCAACGCCATCGTGTGCCCTGCAAGGACTGCTCCCTTCATGCAGCAATGGGCAGGGAGGGCTCAGGGCTCTTGGTGGGCAGCTCCCAAGCACTTGCGTTTGAAGAGCGACTTACCTAAGCGGACCAGTCTTCAGAGCTGGGGCCAGCTAAGGCTTTGGCAGTGGGCTAGGCAAGCCTTCGTTTGCCAGGGTTCATGCTCTCCCCTCACGCCATGGGTAGGAGTCACATTCCAGCAATTAGCACTGCAGCACCAGAAACGCAGAGCGAGCAGGGCTGCCTGACTGAGACCCCGCGCCAGCAGATCTGCCAGCTGGATTTCATCCCCTTGGCTGCCAGAAACAGCTTTGTATCATCACTCAGTTAACTAATGCGCAAAAGGCAACGGTACTGTTGGTATGCAATTGCCTCTTAAATTAGGGAATTATGAGGCCTTCCTCAGTCAAATTATGAGGATGCACAGAAACGCGGTGAATAAGGGAGCTGTCATGGTCAGCTGGGTTGTGGGTTCCCTTTACATGGCCAAAGGTGCAAGAAATCATAACTTCTACTTCAGTAGAAGTTACCACTTCTCCACAGAGCCGCAGTAACTGACTGTGCAAATACCACCAGACCACCACACGTGAGAAAAAAAAAATTTAAAAAAGTTGATACAAACCACCTCCAAATTAAGTGTAGTCAGAGGGAGTAGGATCATATTTCATTTTGCATTTGCAATAGCCTCAGAGTATCTGAACAGCTTTTGGAGTGGGTGGCAGAGAGCTTCCTGAAGCTCTCATAATGACCTCAACACATCTTAACGTTGCTAATGGCTAATGCAGGACAAACTAGGAAACTTTGAGGAGAGGCATAGCTGCCTTCGAAACCGGTCATACAAAAACCATTGCTTAATACAAATTGTCACTTGCAAGCTTTTTCAGAACAGGAATATTTTCATCATGTTTGGAAAGTGCTTCACACCTTGCGAACACTACTAATAAAAACGAGTAAAAGAGAAGCTGCTAAATAATAACAGATGCCAATATAAACAGGAAGGAGCTCTGGACGCCCAGTCTGGGACATTGCACCCATGATTTGGTGCCACTAAGCCATTGCCAAACCTATCGCCAAGGAGGAGGTGGGTGAGAAAAGACAGGGAAGAAGGAATGGATCTGCTTGATAATAAAGCCTAACCAATGCTTTATAAAATGCATGGTTCTATGTTATTCAATTTGAAATACATTAAAAAGTCCAGGTTTCAATCGGTTGAGGTGCCAAACATTAAGTTAATTTAAACAAGTTACAGGTTGCTTTTATGGAGGTTTAGATATCTCAATTTTCTTTTAATGGTGGAAATTCAGAGAAAATAACCACTCGCTCTTGAAGGCCGACATACAGAGGTGACAGCTTTCTTAAAAATTCTTTTTGAATATTTTGAGAAGAGTCAGCATTGATCAGACTTCACATTTCAAACTTTGCAGAGGAAGCAGCTTTGGACACAGATCTAAGGAAAGAAAGCTACGCTTGCAATGCATATGGTAGTCTATTAGCATTATACTTTCAACACTTGAGTGAAGTCTGTGATTTCGTGCATGTTGACTGGTGAGCTACAGCATAAATTCACTCTCACCCAGTATTTATAGCTGCTGGCATTCAAGACTCAGTTGCGATGTCTACTTAGTGTCTCTTCACATGAAGTCCTATAATGGGCTGTCTCAGCTACGGGCAGGATAACAAGCCTTACCTTTCCTTGCATCTTTAGGTCAGCGTTTCTTAATCAGTTATGGTGAGTTAACAAGCCTAGTGTCATTCTGCTAACATAAAAAGGAAAGAGCTCAAACTATGGATCTGGCAAGAAAATGCTGTTCTGTCCTCCACTAGAACTCCATTCTACATGATTAAAATATTTAGAAAGAGATAAAACTGCATATTTCACACACATTTCTCTTCTGGCTGACCTCAGCTGTCAGCACTGGAGAAGCTGCTACCACTGACACGCTATTACTTCTAGACCAGTTCTGCTAGGCTCACTGTCCAGTATCGCTGTTGACTATCTTTGAAAAGCTTTCACATGCCTACATGAATGACTTTAACCCCTTACCCGCCAACAAAAGCAAAAAAAAAGTAGTGCTTTAGTCATGGGTGTGGAAGGGAGGCTGGGATTTGTAACACACTATCTTATCCCTGCCCTAAGCACAGCCTCCATAGAGCTGCTAGGGAAGGGCTGCTTGGGAAGAACAGAGATTTTACTTCTCCCTGCTCTGTCTTCCTTGTGCACTTTTTTCTGCCCTAAAAGCTTACAAATCTAACCAGGTATTTTGCATTTGTTACATCACAGCTTATTACAGTGAGAACATAATCTCAGTTGATGCATCCCAGTGAAAGGTATCAAGTAAGACTCCCAACACAGAGACAGCCAGCCCATGACCACTGACAGAAAACTGGAAAGGGACACATGGATGTTTGAAACCTCCTCACAAAAGGGTGTCCAGCAGCTGTTTCTGGCTGTACCTATACCCAGCACGGCTAAGAATCTGAAGACACCCTTGTAAGGTCAGATCAAAGCTCCACTTACGCCAATGTCCGGTCCCTGATAGTGACCAGCAGCGGATGCGTAGGAGAAAAGAGCATAAGGAGCAGGCCACGGACTGAGTAATCCCTTCCCTGGTACATGCTCCAAGCTTCCAGCAACTGGCCATTTAAAGACTTCCTGAGCTAGAGGCCACATCCGGACCATTGTATTTAATAGCCACTGATGGACGTATCTTCTATTAATTTGTATAATCCTTTTTTGAATCCATTTATACTTTTGGCCTCCACAACATCCCGTGGCAATGAGTTCCAAATTTTAATTATGTACTGTGTGAAAAAGTACTTCCTCTTGTTTGTTTTAAACCTGCTGCCTGATCATTTCATTGGGTGCCCCCAGTTGTGTCACAAGAAATACTGATTAATCATTTCCTATTCACCTTCTCCACAGCATCCACAATTTTACAAAACTCTATCACCTCACTCAACTATACCCACCCTCACTCATCCCTTCTTCTATTTAGTCTCTGCTCCTGGCTCTTTGTAGCCCTGCAATACCCTCTTCGAAAGCCAATCAGCATGCAGTATTTATGATATGGGTGCATTTTGCATGTAAGCAGTAGCACAACAGAGGTTGTCTATTCTCTTCTCCTACTCTTATTTCTACTGTGTCTTTTTGTCAGCTAATTGTGAGCTAAGACTTGCAAGAAATCCTTCCAACGACTGCAAGATCTTTCTCATGGTGGTGGCACCTCATCCAGGGTTCATTATGCATGCACATGCACTAGACTCACTTTTCCCTTCTCCCCTGTGCATTATTTCACATTTATCAAAACTTAAACATATCTGCTAGTTTATCAGCTAGTCACAAAATATGCTGAAACCCTTCCGCAGCTCTTGGCACAGCCTGACATTTCACTATCCTGTGTAATGATGCACTGAGTGATTTAGGTCATCAACCGCTTCTGCTGAGCGTTGTTCAAACTCATTGAACAGCACAGGTCCTTGAGGGAAGGCAGTGGCAGCTTCCCTAGTTTGGAAAAGCCAAGTACTACTCGTACTTAGATGGCCAACCCTTTAAAGCAGTGTAGGCACTGAGAGGACCTCCACTACATCCCAGTCGTCTCAGGAACTTCAATGAGGAAAATTTCTGAAGCCACTGAAAATCCAAACAGGTTACACTACTCACCTGTGTCCCCACGCTTGCTGACTTAGCCACATTTGTGACGCACAGCTCCCTCCAGCAGGTACATGGCCACTGTTTCCCCCCATCACTCCATGCTGTTACCGAGTCTGTGTTACACGTTCTGTCAAGTCACCCCATGTGGAAGCCAAACTCAGCTCCTCTGATCATGCTAGGACCCCTTGCAAAGACCAGCATCATCCTTTTTTTTTTTTTTTTACTTCATTTATTTGGCACTCAGTCCTATTTAAGCAACGGGTCTCCCAGCAGTTATATTGGGAGTCCAGCATATTCAACATAATTATATTGAATATTATTGTTCAATGTTATTTTTGGAGTCAATACTAGCCCCATCTGCCTGGCATGCTGCTCAGTCACCAGCAGGCTCTTGGCTTGCTGTACCTACCACACCAGGACCACTGAGATGAAGACAACCAGCTGCTCAAGGAGACTGTAGGTGGGAGGGCGGCACTTCTAATTTATGCTCAAAATAAACTTCCAGACACATGGGCTTACACCAGCAGAGTTTGCCTGTGGCAGAATGAGACACCTGGGCTGTGAAAACCCTGCTCAGAAAGCCCTCCTGTGAAAGCCTTGCCTTGCAGACCAACGATGCTCAGTGCAAGGGTTAAAGGACACTGAGGCAGGGTGGGAGAGGGCCAGTAGTGGAGCAGCTGCATGGCCCCAAGACAAGCCCCTTCCCCAGGACTTCCGCCCAGCAGGAGAGCCACAGGCCAATGAGACTTCCCACCTCAAAGGGCTTCTAGATTCATCCATGGAGTGAATCAACTTTGGCTCTGGGGCTCATTTGGACATTAATTTGAGAGGTCTGTTGTATGGACTGAAGGAGGAGAAGGAGGCAAAGAACTTCCTTATCACAGCTCAGCCATCACCGTTGGGGCTGAAAGAAGGACACAAAGCCTTGCCTAGCCCAACTCCTCTGAGCAGGGTGGAAAGATATAAAGAAAAAAAAAAACAAACCCCAAACAGTAACACTCCTCTCAAGTGCTGTAAATTGACGGGGTGAAGGGGAATAAAGGAAGGAGCCGGAAGCGGTAACTTATTTAGACTCCTGAAATGAGACTCCAGCTCTCACAGGGTTTCACAGCTCATCACTTGTTTTCACCTGGTCAAAAAGACCCAAGCAACAAATCAGCCCAGGATGTTGTGCCATCTGTGGCTGCTACGGGACACAACTTCAAAATCCAACAGAAAGGAAGCTCTTTTTTTGCTATGTTGAGCTTTTACCCCAGAGAAATCCAGCCTCCTTTGCCCTTCAAAGCAACCACTTGCCCTGCTTCATCATCCCAGAAACAGCTCATTATACCTGCAGAATTTCTCATCCCCCCTCCCTTTCCAATGCATATACATGTACTTCTATAATGGGCTTTTCCATGAACTCCTCTTACTTCAGCAAAATTGAAGTTGATTGAATATTTCAGAAACAATTTAGACATTCCTGCCAAACTCCACAGTTCCCTGGAAACCCAGCAAAGCTCTTGTGCAAGCTCCGGGCAGTTGCCCGCTCAGGTAGTGTCACTCTAGGGCACTGAGAAGGAAATGCAACCACTTGGAAAGGCCTCTTCATTTAAGGACAGCATGAGCAACTATAGATGAGCACACAGCAAGGATGTATAATGTTGAGGTTCCAAGTCATGAACAAGCTCCTTGACAGATTCTTCACTCCACAGCCCTATTACACCCATCAGAAGCTTCCTGCAGTGCTCCTCCAGTTGTACTGCACAAAGCCCTCATCCCTTTTCCCATCATCTCAGTGATAAACACCCACGCAAGAAGTTTAGTCGCAAAAAATACATGCAAAATTTCTGAATGCCCCAGGGTCCAACAGCAAGTAGAAAAACACAAAATAAAATAAGATGGGGCGCTGTCCCTGCCTCCTCATTTTAGCTATCATTTTGGCACATGCCAGAACATTACCCCAGGCAAAACATCACCAGGTAATGAACAGGGATTTGCATGCAATTCCAGCAGTGGGCATGACCACAGGCACTGCTCAGTGCAAGGATTTCCTTCTCAGGGTCTTCACAAAACCCATCTTTGCACAGCAGCTGCACAATAAATGGCCACAACATCTAATGCTATTTGTATTTTTAATTGGATTATCAATTGACGTGACATAATGTTTCTGCACAAAAACATGTTTATTACATTGATGCAGAACTGACTCAGAGCAGAAGGATGCTTTGAGGTTTCTGTGCTTGATCAGCAGATTCAAATCCCTTGTTGCCAGATTGGCATAAATTGCTAGCCGGTCCCTTCCCAAGAGACAAGCTTTGACTATCTCTCCCGACAGCAGTAACTAGTTATGTACCAATTAGACGCGCATCCTTTCCAACAACGGCTTCGCGAACACCCAAAGAGAGTATCTTTGGATCTTACAACCCTCCCATTCCAGGAGTCGGGCTTTTCAAAACGTCAGTGAAGATATCCTCAGCTTCCCCTAACGTGCAAAACCCCTTCCAAAACGTACACTGAAGAAAAAAGGGCAAAGCTAAAATAAAGGTGGAACTGCGAAGTACAAGGGAAAATTATTTTTCAAATGTCTTTAAATATTCCTATTTTTATGTGCAATGATACTCTTGCGTTCTTTCATGCTCTTTAGGTCTACCTCTGCTCACTTTAAGATCAAACTGGCATTTTTGCCAGCAATTCATTAAAAGCCTGCTCTCTGCCACCCCTCTCCCTCCCCACCTGCAGGCAAGCAGGGATCTGGGCCTCACAAGACTACTGTGGCGTGGGTGTTATTGGCTGTCTGTTTTGGCAGCCTCTCCCTCCTTTCTTCCAGCTCTGTTTTGAAACACAATCTAAATTTAAAAAAAAAAAAAAAAAAAACATTCCTGCTCCCTCTACTCACACCAGCTCGCCTGCCACCACAGCGTAAAGCACGGCTGCAAAAGGAGCAGCACTGTGCAGGTTGGCCTATATAGCCCAAATGTTCAGCAAAGAGAAAAATCTTATTCCAAGAAAAGGTACGTACTTCAGAAGGGCAGGAGGGGCGGAGGAAAGCAAGAGGCGAAAACGAGGGAAAAGAGGGCCAAGAGGACTTTGTGAACCGTCTCGCTTTAACAGGGGGAGCAGAGTGAAGAGAAAAACGCCTCTCCAGCGCCGGCTCCCTCCCACATTTAATAGCATTAGGATCTAACATGTAATTTGGACTAAAAGACTAATTCTTTCCTGCGGTTTGATGGATGTTAGCGTCCCATTTTTTTTTCTTTAACAATGTATTACATAACATTCTGATACGCTAATTACCATCTCATGTCATAGCAATTTTATTAAGAGCTTACACTTACAAATACCCATTCTGAAAGGATTTCAGGACTTTTTTGTAATTTTCTCTGAACTAGGCTTGTTGAAGTACTGGCAACACAGTCTGATGCTGCCTAATGCAGCTTCCAGTAACAAAGAGTCTCTACACAAAGATCTCTTGCAAGTCGTAAGAGTCAGGCATGGATTCTTCTTGCGTTTAGTCTCAAAGACTTGTAAACAAGTTACTTTTAGCACACTATGTTGTGATAAAACACTGGTAACACAAGCCCTGTTAGGTTCCTGTACCTGCTACAGTTCCAATTCCAGAAGCAACGCCAAGAGAGAGAAATTCCTTTATACCAAGTAATGGAAAATTTGTTAACTATACTGCGGTTAGTGTTTGCTCGTTAATATGGTATCATCTTGCCAGGCAAGACTTGGTACCATGAGGTATTTTTCCATATAAAATTGCTAATGCCATCAGGATTGTCCAAATGGGATCGTCATCATCATTAAAAAGATTACGCGGTAAGGAAAGTGATTACGACAACATCTGAGTAGAAGGATTACTAATCACAAGTAGAATCCTGGTACAAATCTCATTCTCCATATACAAGAAAGGACACAAAACCTTTTAAACATAATTTATATACATTTATGGCTTTATACAACAAACTGTCAGGGATTGTTCTCGTGTGTCTGTAGAAGTACATCAGGCACTTTTTCTGAAAATATCCACGTATGAATTTTAATTTTGCAATGTGACTAAGTCAGAGCAGTGAAGCGTTGAAGAGCTGTCACACCACTCGCAAGTAGAACTAGCAGTATGTACATGCCAATCTCTCACGATATTGCTGGTTTGTGGAACACCCTCAAAAAGGAGGCCAGTTGTAATGCCAAGTAATTTGCTTTTTGCTTGCATAAACCATGCTGCATTTTACATTATGATTACCAAAATAATAATAATAATGAGAATACCTTATTTAAAATCAGTCATAAATTAAGGATCCTAGCAATTTCATAATGAAAATAGGAATTTCAAATCAGTAAAAAAATAAAAAAGTACTAACATACATCCAGTGGTTTAACAAGTGCAAATTTTATACTGTTTTATAATTGGTCCAATTTTAACTTCTCTTCTTAGGGATGCTCTGTTGACTTAAGCCGATAATAAGCAATATGACTTTTGCTTATAAGTGTAGGCAAATTGTCAGTTTATCAAAGCAGAGCTTTCCAATTAATGCATCTACTACCTAAACATATATCATATAGCTATATTATGGAAACAATACATCTTTATATTTAAAATATCTGAACAGCTCTATAATACAATAAACTTTTAATAACAGTACAAACCAGAGAAAAGTCAAAAACAAGGCTGCATAGGTAAGATCATCTGCACAATTCACAAACCAATCATTTACAACAATTCTGACAAACTAAGTTACTCCAGAAACTTGGTACTTTTACTAAAAAAGGATTTATTACTAGAGGTCACATAATGTTTGTTTTCAAGGCAGACAACATGCCCCTTCACCAGACTTCACAGTTTTCCAGAATTACAATTGCAAAATATAGAATGGCGCCACAAAAAAAAAAAAATTTGACCACACAGCCCAAACCTCTGATTATCTACAACTGCTTTCTCACAATAATTAAAAGGGGCTTCCTACAGATTGTTGTAATAGCATGGCTACATTTATGTCATTCATAGTTATAAAAGGAAATGAAGAAAATATTTGTATACAGGAAGTTATACAGTAGCAGTAAATAACAAACAGGAGGTATATTGTTAAATGTGGCATGTTCAGCTGCAACCCCATGGAGTATAGCATTAAGTACTGCTTTCTTTGCATGCAGAGGTGAATTTATGACTACTTTGGCCTATGCACATCAGCGCCCATTTGGGAGCAAACATTTTTGCGCACGCGGCAGAAAGAAGGATCTTCAGAAACCCATGTGTGAGCCCTGCGCTTCCTCCGCTGCCAGGATTTACCATCAGGTCTCAGAGACTATGAATTTGATGGTGAAGATGCTACTAGAGATATTTGCCTGTAAAAGCAGGCAGCTTCATTGAGGCTTTGGCACTAAGAACATGTCATTTTGCTCAACTGAAGTTCAAAGACCGATTTCACGCTGAGGGAGATCCTGTATCACAGGACAGCTTAACATCAACCTCTGGAACTGCTGACGACTGTAATAGGATATCTTAAAAAGTAGGACCAGCTGTAATTAGTAGTGATTTAAGCCCAACAGAGAGCTAAATACTAGCACATCAATAAATACATTGCAGAGCCTTAGGAAAGTCATAACAGGATCATTAAATATATGGCTTGTTGCTAAACTTCATTTTCTTGGCACATCCCAGTTCTTCCTCCACCACACGCCATCACTACAGGGAAGATATGTTTCAATTAGAACACTTTCCAGTTGTGGGCTACGTAGACAAAACAAAAACCAGTGAAAAATATTTATTCCTCCCCTTCTTCACAACAGCCAGCCCTAGCACAAAAACTGTTCATCCTGTCAGTGCATAAAAAAGCTCCAAGGATTTCTATAACACAAACGATGTGTAGCAACCAGTGAAAAGACAGGTGAGGCCCGTTATCCACACATCCATGAAAACTGCATCATGAGATTACAAAAAATCAGAAAACATTTATCCAAGACCCAATCCTGAAAATGCTCAGGTAGCTGTCAGTGTGTCTACTCCAACAACAGCAGGTTTTTCCACAGAAACAAGGCCTTTATCATTAATGCTCTCCCATACCCTAAAGCTTGTGTATTTTTAGAACTCTGCCACTTACTTTATCTTTCTTATTTAAAAAAACAGTAATGTTTTGCCCTGTAATTGGGGCTCACAAAAGTTTTAGCCTCGCACTGAAAAGCAGCACTTTTGCCTCTTCAAACATACTGCATTACAACAGAAACACTGAGAGACCCTAAAACTAGTGCTAATTAAGACAAATGACAATTTCATCATTAATTTTTCTAAAATCATGGATTTTCTCCAAAAGGTCCTGCTCTTGAGTGCACAAACATTATGAGACCTCCATGAAATAAATATAAATGTGAAGCATTGTACAAGCGTCTAACAATGAATACTTAACACTTGGTGGTAGTCAGAGTTAAAATGATAGTAGAAGCAGATGACATTTTTAAAAATGCATATATAAAACTGATTAAATATCTCCTAAACATAAAGTTGTCTATATTTATACATCACACAACAAAAAAAGGGACAGAAATGTTTTGTATTCAAGATACTTATTAAGCTTTTCCTTTATTAGCACTCCCAAGTGCTAGGGAAATTTATAAAAACATGTACTTAATCCAGTTAAAATACTGTACAAAATGAAGAGGTTATGAATGCTGCCAGATCTCAGATTTATTTTTTTTTAAGTTGCCTATGTAACAAAAGTAGACTTTAATTATAAGAAAAATAGCTTGGAAAGTATTCCAAAAATTATCTTAAGTCCAACAATAAAGTCATTAGTCTGACAATGAAATCCAGATATATTCTTGCATAAATTTACATGAATACAGGTAACTTATCAAATGGCATTTAACCTACTGTTTGCTCTGAATAGTCAGTGAGTTTAGTAGGATCATATTTAACAGGCTATTCTGTTCCCATATGAAATGTGTGGCAATTTTGAGTAAAATACTGCAGTTCGTACTGCTGCAAGGCAAGTCCACAGTTATCTCAATTCGTAAGAACACAGGTAACATCTACGAAGGTTAAACTTACTTAGGGCATGAGATCATCACAGTATTCTTACAAAAGTTTATAAACTTTTCTTGGACCAAAACAGATAGTCTTAAAAAACAATTCTTCTTCTACAGATCATACTGTACAAAACCGAAAGCACAACATGATGTAAGTAAGAGTCTTTGCTGTGATTATATGGTGTAGTGAATTTGGCACTTCAGAGTAATGAAATTTCCAATGGCACAGTTCTTATCTACAGCAGCACATAACCTGCAAACCTTGGGCAAACATCCTGTACAGGAAAATACTCTGTCTGCTGCCAACTCTGACAAAAGGAAGAAAAAAGAAAAAAAAGACCCAAAAAAAAGCTAGTGCATACGCACAGCTTTGTCAAGAAAATTAAAAAGGAAGGTGAAGGACATCTTTGTACTGCTTTTCTCAGTTCCTGCTGTCAGACAAGTCTGGAGTATTTAACCGTAGCCTAGGAAGAAAAAAAAAACAACAAAAAGAACAAATTAACATTCACACCAAAAGGTTAAATCTATTAAAATATGCTCAAACTAGCTTTAAGATAACTTAAATGGGGGAAAAAAAAAATCATTCATTGCTAGTTACCAGCAAGCTTTTTGTTTAAAATATCAATGGCAAAACGTTAGTGCTCCACATGAAGTAACAGAAGTTGGTACGCGACAATCCTAATGCACTGGTGCAAACTTGATTTACAAACTAATAAAGGACTGGAAAGTGACTGACTCTAATAGAGGCACTTCACATGCCAACACAGAAGACCACCCAGACATCTCTTTTCCCTTTAGTTGTTTTTCAGATTTATTATAAAAAGCACAGCTTACCTCCTACTACATCCTAGCCTGACACCCAACTGTGTGTGGTTGTCTTTACGCTGTGCTGAAAACTTTGGTTAGGCAATACACTGTCAAAGTTAAAATCTAACGTTTCTCCATCCATAAGGTCATTACGGATAATCGACTCCATGTCACAGTCCAACCGTTCAATTAACATGTCATCTAAGTCACTGGGAAGCTTCTCCTGGTGGAGGGAAACAATTCCCACCCTTCCGTAGCCATTGCAACTGTTAACAGGGGCGTACGGGTTCATAGCATTCATCTGCATTGGGTGACTCATAGGCACTTGTAACGAAGTCTTCACTGTCGACAAGCGATTTAGACCTGAAGTATGTGACATGGTGTTCACTGTGTGTGACAAGGCACGACCATTAACTGCAGGTGTTGGCTGGTTATGTCCTTGGTGAGGGCGGGCGTTAGGGTTCATCATTTTGTTGTGGGGCGGTTGACTGCCATAAGTTGGCATCACTGAGTTAGCAACCATCAGCACACTTTGGCCCAGCGCCCTGCCACCAGCCTGGGAAACACCAATGTCTACTGATGCCAAGATATCATTGTGCGGCGGAGAATCAGAAGTCAGTAACTCCTTCAGAAGTCCTGCAGGACAGTTATATTGGCTCATCGATCCATAGCTTGATTTACTGTCTTGAAGAGTCTGCATAGGAATCTGGGGCAAAGAGTTCATGCTAGCTTGAGCATACGTAAATTTCCTGTAATCTGGATTTGGTGAACCTATACTTGTGGTCGAGGATGCAAACGAGTAACCTGGTGTTTGCTGCATCAGGGTAGCAGATGAAGACTGGGTTGACACAGTCATTGACGTATTAGGTGACAAGAGATTAAGGTTATCCAAAAGATTTTCCATGTTCTCAGAATTACTCATCTCTGAAAGGCTGGGTAGAGTAGAAGTCATTTTGGTGGCTGATGATGGGTATACCATGGAGTGCACATCCCCATCTCCAAGATCATCTTGCTCTGGCAAAATAGGAGAAAGTCTTCCACTAATCGTACTAGCGTTAGAGCTAGTTCTAGGTCGAAATGTACTCCAGTTATCAAAGTCATCGTTGCTGTGAGAGCTGGGGCTTGCAGGCCACTTCGAGAACTGTGATCCGGGGCTGTCACCATTTCCCTCTTGACCAGACTGAAGGGATGCTTTTTTCTTGGCAGCTCTGCCTCTGCTTTTGGCAAACTTGCTGTTGTTATCCATGGATGCCGCTCGCCTCCTAGGAGATTTGCCACTAGGAGATTTGCCACTCTTTACTCCTTCAGGATTGAGCATCCACCAGGAACTCTTCCCTGTTCCCTCATTCTGCACTCTGATGAACTTGCTGTGCAGAGACAGGTTGTGACGGATTGAATTCTGAAAAACAAAATAAGGTGTAAGAAATGGAGAAAACATGCTTCTTTTATGGTGTACTAGTATTTGTCTTTGCAAACATACTCTCATTTTGTTGGAAAACATGGGTTAATCACGAAATGGGAAAACATGCCAGTCTGGAAACATCTTTTTATCAGCTCACCACTCAGAACTGGCTGAAATGAGCTTGCAGAGAGTTGCCATGTCAATTTGTCTGTCATGTGGCCTGATCACATCTGACATTATAAAAAGTTAAATAAAATACTGAAGGAGCTGTTCTGAAATACAAATTCCTCATAAAGGAGACAAAATATACCAGAAGACCAAGAAGACAACTGAAGATCGCATTATCAGCTTCACTCTAATGAGTTGAATCTGATTGCATTTAGGGATTTTTTTGTTTTGTTTTGTTTTGTTTTTTAATCATTTTAAGCAAAGTTCAGGAATGCTAGATCCTGTTCTACGGTCCTTATAATGGCATCTCATCATGCACATCCCTAAACCCTGCAAACATGCCAGCCTGTGAGTATTGCCACTGAACATCAGTGAGGTTTATATTACTTGTGTTATGTGATAAAACACGTATAGAAAACCAGTTGAGGATTAAGTTCTAATTTCTATAAACAAACATCACAAATTGCCTAAGAAATCATAAGGGAGAAAGGAATGCAAACAGCATAGACAAAACTGCATTTAAAACCTCCGTCTTAAAACCATCTTTCACTTTCAAAATCAACATTTTAATATGCAAAATTGACTCTTCTAATACCTGAGGGCACAAGATATCTTGTGCTGAGACTGACCAGAGGTACTGAAGCTTTTCATTATCTCCTGAGCCATGAGTAATATTTCATGTTTTGTTCTTAAATCCAAAAAAAAGAAGAAAAAAAAATCCAAAAATCCAAAATCCAAGCCCACAGGTTGACCTGTTAACAAAAGACTACCCTTTGCATTACCAAGCTGTAGATAAACATTTTTTTCCTCATGTGATTTTCTGCCGAGCACAAGTAAAGAACATGATATCAACAGAAAAGCTGTCCTATATTTTGACATAATTGCTAACAAAAGGCCACACATTCGAAGAGCGCTGAAATAGGCAGCCACAGATGTTGGTAGGAGGGTAGGACAGTAGCACAGTCTGCATGGGGACCCATGGTCCGCGCTAGGACTGCAATTCATGCAGAACAAGTAGAAGAGAACCACAAAACAACACATGAAATGGGTAAACGGGAAATTAGACCTCAATGGCAGAGAAATCAATGACACAGTAGCTGCCTCCCATTCATAGTAATTTTTAGCAGGTTGTCTAAAGAAAAATTTGGGGGAGCAAAAATGGAAAGACTGTTTCTAGAAAGCAGTAGTAAGGCTGATCTGGACCAGCAGGCCAGTAGGCCAATTATCCCAGAACACTAAATGACTGCCAGACCTACAGAAACGCTGTTCTGTCTTTCCTGTTTTCCTGCCTTTTTCCTCTCATCTATCTTCTGTTAAGTTTTTAACTTGACCCCCAAGACCCACTACAGCACCAAACCATGATGATGATACAGCTCATGGAGCTTTGCATGCCCTGTGAGGCAAACCAGAGGACGAGTGAGACAGCCACTGCTCTGGTCTCTGGCTACTTTTGCTGTATTTCCCAAGTCGGAGTGCTGCCTGTGACAGCAGCATCTCCAGAAATGTCTTCACCTTCTCTACTCTACCTGCCCTCCTGTGTACATCTGCTTTCTCAAAGATGCACATCTTTCCCCATTGCCTATACATCCAGCTGACAGAAGAAAAGGAGCAAAGACCATAAGGAGGCATGCCAGGTGAAAACAGTCACCTCATGGGGCCTGGCTCAAATCAGAGACAACAGGTTCAAATTCCCTGTAAGGGCCACAGACACATTGTGGACCACAAAAAGCCAACCAGCCAAAGCAGGCCTGGCCACCTGCAGAGCTCAACAGGAATGGTTACTCTGGGGTCAAAGAGGAGACCTTCAGCAGATGAGGGCAGCAAGGAAGTATTACAGTCCTGTAGCACCTTACAGACAGCAGTGTCCTGAGACTATCCCCCCAGGAGTGCAGCTTCACGCCAAACAAGCACAAGACGCTCTTTGACAGCAGAAGGTGGAAGAACATCGCCTCATGGCAGCTCGCTGTTCAACCAGCACAGCAAGAAGTCAAACCATGTGCCTAACCTCAGAAGCCTTTCCATCCTCTCCTTCCCCTCCAAAGAACCATCTTTAACAAATTATCCCAGTTAAACAAACACCAGTGACAATTTGAGTGTTTCCTTATTCAATTTTGAAAGGAAGCCATTCTCATATTAACTAATTAACGTAGGACTGTGTCTCTTCACTGCAGGTAACCCTGCAATCAAAATCTCATCCTCTCTCTAGCTACAGGGTGTTAGGGAAGGCCTTGAAATTTTATTTTCGCCAGGTGCAGGTAACACGTTGGGAGGATAAGCCCAAAAGTCCATCTTTGGACTTGCCTGCGGCCTCAAGGGCCGACCAAGAAGCCTCATGAGGCCGGCCCAGCGCAGCCCGTTGTTTTCACTCGAGAGCCACAGCCGAATCCCCGGCTGACACAAGTCCAGCTCTAGAAATGTCGCAAGAAAGTTGTTCTGCATGTCTGTTGATTAAAAAACCTCCTGTGCCAGTTCATTTTTTTACGGTATTTTGTAAACATACCCAGTTGGCTCAGGCTTACTGTTTACTATCAAAATAGGCATATCAAACACACAAAACATCAGGCAGAGAAAATACCGTGCTAAGGCTCAGTTCCCTCTTCTCTGCAACAGAAGTGTTAAATATTTAAGAAATCACTGCTATTCCTTAGTCATCAAAAACGTTATAATCTGGTATTATTGTACTGAGGACATCTGAGGTCGCTCTTTGAGTAACAGAGCTGTCTCCTAACTCTGCCAGCAATGAAAAAAAAAAAATTTTCCTAACAGGAAAAGGTTTGCGGCCCGGAGCTTGTTACATAAATTCCTGTTTTTCACGCAGCCAGCAGGACATTAAAGAAGCTATGATTTACTAACTTGGAAAAAGTGTTGAAGAGGTAAATCTTGTGAAAATATGCACTGCTGTTAATGATGTTGTGTCTACAAATCTTTGCCAGACACAAACATGACCTGATAAAAAAGTATAGTTTTAGCAGTGGATCTTGGCAGCCAGAGGAGCAGCGCAGCTGTCAGCGGTCGGGGCACCCGGCGGCACCGCCAGCCCCGGCACGCTGTGAGACACCTCCAGCCACGGCTTTCGGCAGGACTTCGAAGCAAAGCCTCCCAAAACCTAGCCTGAATGACGTGAAAAGCAAGTGGCCGCAGTTTGAGGCGGGTTTCTGTGCAGCGGTGACTTATGCCAGATCGATCTGAGAGCATCCACGCTGGAATTTTATCAAAAGCTCGTCAGGACGGCAGCAGGGCTGCTGCCACCTGTGGGGTGTTTCCTGCGATTGAGTTTCCACCTTTGAGATAAAAGTGCAGAGAGCCTCCGCTCCTGTTTGGTCTGCGAACTGATTTCATGCCATACTTCAGCATATGGACTGGGAACTGTGGATACGCTTATCGCCACTCGCTGATTTAAGAGCCAAAATATGCAAAACCAGTATCTGCTAAATGCAATGTGATGAGCACATACCAGCTAATAAAACTCGTGAAGCCAAGAAAACGATTCCTTTGAGTCTACACTTTTATATCATTCAGCTGCATTTCCAACATCTCCTACAGCTGAACCACACAGCCCTGCTTGCTGCTCTTCTAAGCAACAAAAAAATTCAAACTCCTTTACATTTTAAAAAAATTAAAGAAATAAATGTCTCAGCCATTTAATCCTGGGGTGCAAGTAGCTCTGCTGATAGCTAATACTGCATTTAAACCCAAGAGATACTCATACTAAAACATGCAACTTAAGTTTAACTTGACTTACTGCTGAAAAAATCATACCCCTATTACAATTAAAGTTGAGGTATTTAATTATTTTTTCAGTAAATTGTTTTGGTGTTACCCGAAAACACAGTTGCTTTGTTAAACCTGACAACATCGTAGGCTTGTACTTACTTAAGAGAGACCATACAGGCATGCTGGACATCTTTCCTCCACCCCGGCCCTTGGAGCATGCAAGGGAGAGGGAAGCAGAGCAGAGCTCCTGCTGCAGAGCTCCTGTTTAACCCCACTGCAAACCTCTCCAAGCAGGATCTAACTGTGGATCTGTGAGTATCCGGGGAGCTGCAAGACCCAAACCTTGTAAAAGCACCTACGAGTGCCCATGGTCTCTCGCACCCTCATACACACAGGCACAGACAGCACCCATGCAGCCACAGTGCTGAGACAGCCACCAAAAGGGAGAGCAAGGAATGGATGCAACAGTCGATACATTTTACAAAAACAAGTAGATTTGCTACCAAGGTGCGTATGCTGATGGTATTGCAATAAAGCACACCATGGCATCTCGGAAAAGAGACTCCTCAGTAACTAGTAACAAAGGTGGAAGGAGTTGGCCTTTGGAAGCAGATGCAGCCGTAACAGAGTGGGAGGTCATAAGAGGCCATAAGAGCAAAACTGCTTCCATAATACACAGGTCAGGCATTTCTATTAAAATTAACAGTCTTATGACTGCCCACCAATTTTTCGCTCAGAAGACATCTCAGCAGTCCACTGCTTCCTACACGTCATCCGAGGGGACAGTCTACACATGCTGCCAGTCTGCTTGCACTACCATCAGCTGAAATGGCTGCAAATACAGATTGGGGCACAGTATCTGACTGTAGTTCTCAGATCTCTCCAAACAATATCTGAAATGCGTTTGGAAGCTGGGGAGAAACTTTCAGGGAATATGACACTCAAGACTGCTTCTGCTGTGACCCTCTAAGATAATCACAATTCAAAAAAAGGAAAAAAAAAAAAAGAGAAGGGGGGAGATTGCTTATTTATTTATTTAAACTGATAGTTTGAAAATATTACAATAGGAACATGCCTGGCAAGAAAGTCAGGGTTGAGGGCTGGTAGGTGTCCTGGTTTCGGCTGGGATAGAGTTAATTTTCTTCCTAGTAGCTGGTACAGTGCTGTGTTTTGGATTTAGTATGAGAACAATGTTGATAACACACCGATGTTTTAGTTGTTGCTAAGTAGTGCTCACACTAGTCAAGGACTTTTCAGTTTCCCATACTCTGCCAGTGAACAGGTGGTGCACAAGAAGCTGGGAGGGGGCACAGCCAGGACAGCTGACCC
>NW_008824368.1:1477519-1489787 GCF_000699105.1 Pygoscelis adeliae
TTCCTCGTCCGATTCTCTCCCCCATCCCACCGGGGTAGGGGGGAGAGTGAGCGAGCGGCTGTTTGGTGCTCAGTTGCCAACTGAGGTTAAACCACAACAGTAGGAGAGAAGTTCAGAGGTCTTTCTGAACCCATCTTAGCTGATGGGTCCAGCTGATGGGTCCATCAGCTAACATCATCACTGTTGAGAGGTGTCTGCCATGATCAGTGGTGGCTGGCACGTGAGCCAGCTGTGTTAGCGTGTCACATTACTGACAGCTTACAGCAGGATTCAGAACCAGCAAAGTCCCTCTGTGGAGACAACACCAAAGCAAAAGCTTTGCAGCAGAGAAGGGAAGACAACAGGATTTCCATATGCTGCTACAGAGGACAGCAGACCTGTCTCTCAAGGTCTGTGTATGGGGACTCTACAGCAGGTCCAGATGTTCAAATCACCCTCCTCTTGGAGCCTCAGTGGCAAGCACACTCTAAAAAGAAGTAATAAAAAGACCTCCTAGGAAAGTATGCAAAGGACGGGAAGTTCACCACCACACTTGCTCAGGGTGCCTTCAGCATTAACAGCCAGACAGCAGCAGCAGAGGCTAACTGTGGCAAGTGGCACCACATAGCATCTATCCAAGGCTAAGCTAGACCATGCCTGGTGAAACAGGCATGGAATGCTTGGAATAGTTACACTGCCTGCCCCCGCTTTGCTGTGGTTTCCAACCATCCTGCCAAGTTTGCAGGGGCAGGGTGAGGAGGCTAAGGAGGAAAGAGAACATTGGTAACTCCAGACGTACCAGAATTTCCTTTGGTATGACAGTCTGGTGTAAGGCAATCCTGTTTGTCTTATCTAATGACTATGAGATACAAGAAGTTCAGATGCAGATGCTGCACATAGAGCTTGGGTTTGCCTCAGAGCTAGTGTTGGACACCCAAAAACGTTTGGTCAACAGATAGCACAATTGTTCATAAAACAGCCTTAGCCACATTTCTCTCTCAAAAGCATTCCTGATACTACAATGTTCACAAACACAACCGCACATCTGGCTGCAGTGTCAGAGGCTTCAAACACTAATGAAATAGCTATCTCTGCCACCCGATTGCAGCATTCTTTGATTACAGCTCAGAAACCTTCCCTGTTGTCAGATAAGAGCATGGACAGAAAGCACGTCACTTAGCCTCAGGTCAAAGAGTCATATTTAGAAGATGCTGGCAATTTTCCACCTGCAGCTGCATGAAGGTGGAAGGGCAGGATTTCCTCCTAAACAGGTCATGCTTTTTTGGGTCCTTTGTTCTTGGGGGGGGTGCTTTTGTTTTACTTCATTTTTGTCCTGCGCTGTTATATGGTTAAGAAGTGTCAGCTGGAAAAAGTGCAGAAACACTTCAATCTTACTCGAGGGACCTTGCACTGTTTCTCTGTGCTTTTCATTACAGATGGTGCCATAGCGAGAGTCTTTCTCAGAATACCACCCATGAAACACCACCTCCAAACATGGAGATACTTTCATAGACTGTTTCATTTGATAAGATTTCAGCAACGCATCCCTTGCTCCCTGCATGAATGTACCAGAATGGGACAGACTCTATGTTATCACTATACGGTCGCCATACAAGTCTCTCCTGCACAGAGGAGGTCTCCTGTGACCACAAGTCAGAGGCATTAATCTAAGCCCTGTGCATTCTGCAGTTAAGTCCACAGATTTATACTCTCCTATGCTTCCTTCTCATAGCTGTAGAAGACTAAAAAACTTTGGACAACAAAGGGTCTTGGCCATCCTCCAGGTTGTATCCTGCTGCCACACATGGCACCAGGGACTGGATGGGATTTCACAGTCACTGGAGCTTTCTCCTCTGGAATATGGTACGTAGTAACAGAAAAATACATGCACAGCTCCAGACATCGATGTTTAAGGGACTTGGCTATGCATACTTAAGTGTCAGAACTGGCAACTCTACTGACATGTATTTGAGTAATTCCCAATTGCTATCCCCAGACACTCTCCTCTTTGTTCTAGGCAGACTCCTTTGAAGCACTTTTCCATAATGGCAGTTTGGACATTTCTAATGAGATGATAACACCCGCCTACAAGGGCATTTAGAAAGAATGAGCATAAAAACCATTACAAAGGTAAAGCATAAAATGGTTAAGTATACACACAGAGGGCAAGCACACTCCTGGATACTGTTCAGATGTGATGACCCCCAATCAAAACTTCTTATGACCACCCTTATGTTTTCTGTACCTCCAAGAGAGAGCCAGAGCCACAACCAGGTTAATGATCATCTATACCAGTGCCAATACGCTGTTGTATAACTACATTTATTTCTGTAACCACAATACAGGCATGATACAATATCAACACAGCATACACCAAATATATAAACATTTGCTAGTATTTCAAAGCCGAGGAAACTAAGTGACACTGATTAGGAAAAACAACAGACGAAGATGCATATGAAAATTGTGAGATTTTTAAAGGGGATTTCTCAAATGGAACTTCCTCCCTCTCTGGTAAAATCATCTGGGAAGCCAAGACAGCCAACAGGTTTGTCTAAAAGCTATCAGTTTTCAGGGGTGAAAGAAAGGCAACCATAAGAAGGCAGCACAGTGTTATAAAAAACCAAAAGCAAATAGCCATCAGGATAAAACAAAAGTTGTGAAGTGTAGAAAATAAGGGAAGAAATAAATATCAGATGAAAAAAATTCGAAGCTAGCAGGAATAACTATGTATTTGGTGATCCAGACAAATCCTAATACTGCCTTTACAAAACTTATGCTGTAAGCTTTCTATTCCAACAGACGGAAAACAAGTGTTTCACAAATATAAGGGTTCCACATTTGCAAATAAACATTTCTTTTTTCCACAAATATGGAACATTATATATATGCATATGTACATATATAGCTTATGATGAAGAAGCACTTCCCAAGTTCACCAGTGACACAGGAGGCCAACACTGAGGCCTCACTGAAGAGGAACATTTCAAAGTCAGGATGCCCTTATAACTGGGGCCTTTTCTCCTCCCTCTTTAAGCGCTCTCAGACCTCTGGCCTTCACAAGAAGCCTGTGCTGCAAGTACGTCAATAACACAAAAACAGCAAAGCAGGAGGACACATGCATAACCTGGGTGCCCTGACATCAGTCTCAGGTGCTTTCGTAGAAAAGCTGATAAAGGGTTCAGTCAATAAACCATCAGAGGTCAGGGATATAATTAATGTCTTTCAAAACAGTCCCACAGAATACAGGCCATCACGTGTACAAGAAAAATACATCTTTTGTTCAAGAAAGGTAAGCAAGAGAACACCTGCAGATATGCCAATGCCACAACGAATGACAGTGCAGCCAAGATTAGCACCACGCACCACTGCTTATGTGTGCTCATCAAAGGGATTAAAACCATTAAAATTATCTGTAGTGCAATAAGCCGTGAGGAAGGCTGCTGCTGTTCGTGACAGGCAGCTAGCTCTCTCACCGTTATTCACTGCAGGCTCTAACGCAGCAACCAGGAATGCAACTGTAGAGGGGACGCAGGCACCACAGCAGCGGTAACGGTTTGAGGCAAAACTGCCCTTGAATGCAGAGCACAAGCAGGTTATTGCAAGGAAAACACGAATCGCAATTATAAGCGAAGTTTATTTAAATAAATAAATAAAAATTTGGAGTAACAAAGTAGCGGTTCACCCATACAATGCCAGAATGACTAATAGCTTAAAATTTTATTCTGCAACTATAGTAAAGAGAGACTAAGGGGTGGGGTTTTTTTTTCAGCCAGTGGGAATAATTATGATCAGTAGGACAAAAAATGTTAAATCACTCGTTTCCTGTTTAACAGACAGCCTGTTTCACCTCTGCCACTCTCCACGGTTACACCCAATTCATCACAAAGACTACAGCACTGTTTATAGAAAGCTTCCACCTTTTCTTCTTTCTAAAACTAAGCTGCCTTTTATTGATATTCGTAAGCTCTAATGAAGAGGTACAAATGTGTATACATGCTAAATATATCAATACTAATTAGACCAGCATATCATCTTGAAAGGAGCGCTAGAAACACGTTCTCACCAATAAGAAGCAGTAAGGTGAGAAATAGGCCAAAGTCTCAGTGTAAACCACAGAGGTGAGAAACATCAGAGTCCGGAAATAGGGCTCATTTTCTGCATTAGCCTTTGTGGACATGCAGAGAACTTCCAAGAATTTTTAATTGTCTTTTTTTTTTTTTAAAGGAGAAAAAAAAATATGATTACTCCAAAAACTTCAACAGGATAAGGGAAACAATTGGAAAGATCCCTGCCTGAGGATTCACATAAGCTTTACATATTTAAAGCTCTGCACAATAACCAAAGCAGTCATTTGCCACTTGCCTAGGTAAAGGCACAAGCAGACCTAACCCTAAATGTTTGGTTTCAGTCGGATGCTTTACCAGGGAGCCACACATCTTCTCTTCATCTTCATGGATCAAGACTATTCGCTTTCACAAAATCACTGATAACCTAAAGGGTTGGAATGATAGTCACGACCTGATGGATTTACAAGCAATGCACTACCCACAACAGTGGAAAATGAGTTAAAACTGAGGCTGGTAAAGCAAAGCGGGATGCACTGGAGACATGCGCTAAGTCCACGACACTTGCCCCGTTCACTGTGCTGTCCATGGACTAGCCGTGCCTAGAGAGGCTCGAGGACTTATTTCACCTGCAACAACGCCCATGGTTCACCTGCCTGACCATAGACCTCTCCTTAGGGACACAAAGCAGGAGCAGCTGCCAGCTTGCAGCTGTGGCTCCACGGACGGAGCCAAGCGCACCTGCAGCACTGCGCCTGCGACTCCTACAACACACAAACTCATCTGACAAGGGCAGCAGAGAGATGTTTGCTTGTTTGCAGGAAAGCCACCAAGCCTGTCTCTATTTCTTACCTTGAGGAGCAACATACCAAGGGGGATATACAGATGCAGTAATGCAAAAAGTTGGATTGACTGAGTCTTTGTGCAGATTAAAAAAAAACAAAACCATCTACTTATTACACTTGTACCAGCATAGCAGAGGGAGCCTTTTCCTTTAGCAAGCAAAGCAACCAAATTCTCCGGACATGGGTGTCACTGAATACTAGTTTTTCAGAAACAAAGATTCAATGAAAGCAGCATGCTTCCTTTGCAGCAGGGTTAGCTGTGCCCCACAGGAAATCCCTGGCTGAAGGAAACTGCAAGTCTTGTAAAAAGACGGGCAAAGCCTTCCATTTACAGGCTGAACGGTATCTTACGCTACATCTCACTATGCATTTGATCTTTATTTTGATTACAGCAAGTGCAAGGATAGGCTAGCAAAATTTAAGTATAGTCCCCAGAACTACAAAAAGGAAAATAGAACAGAGTTGAGTGGGGGTTTTTTTGTTTTAGTGTATCTTCAAAGATTCTTTACTGCATCTAGTGGTAAAGATGCTGAAGGTTTCACATTTGTAAGGGGACAGTGTCAGCTTAAAAATAACAACAACCCTCTGGATTTCACCTAATGTTGTAAATATCTGATGTTGCCATAGTAACCAAGAGAAACTGAGGAAAGAAGACAGGGACATTTCTCTTTCCTTTAGTTTCTTTTGTACGTGAGTACAGTCCAGTGTATAAAGCCACTGTTTTTACTATTTATTTTTCCTCTAGCCAGTTCTCCCTTTATCTGTCTCACATATAAAAAGAAAATAAAATATCGTTTTCTTATTAACAAAATATTAGCAGAAAAAAATAGATTTCTTAAGTTTTTATTAAAATAGCTTAAACAGGATCAGATTTAAGTTCTCTTTAAACTACTGCATCATCTGCCAAATACGTAGATAAAGGATATCGCCTTATGCAGTCAATATTTGGGTTTTTTTCTTTGTGTTCTGTTTTTCTTACTTGTTCTTTTTTCCAAAGTTACAAGAAACAAGTACCAATTTCCAGTTACTCCTTTTTGTACATCCTAAAGAGGCAGCACGTATACTAGGTATTGTGTTTCTACTCAGTTTCTTCGAACACAGTTTGCCTTGGTACTTTTTTCCCCCACCACAGAAGCATGCCAGACCACCAGCACACTCTCCTTGGGAGAGCTCTTTCCAATTCAAGCTTGCTCGCGTAGCCTAGTAGATTTTATATAACACGATTTACTACTACAATGCCCACAAAAAGCCCTCATCCAAATTTCATTATAGCCTTGAGCTGTATTCCGTGTGTGCATTGCCCCTCTCCACTGTCTGGCCAGTTGCAGCCACCCTTTTTCACATAAGGTGTGGTTTATACTTAAAGGGGTTTTAGTTTATTTTCTCGCAAGAGGGTCTCAGGACTCGGAGGACTCCTGACGGGTGGTTGCACTGTTCATGCTAGCGTCTTCCTCTCGAATGCTGCTTTCCGTGACGTTCTCCAGGCTGCAGTTTGAAGAAACGCTGGCGCTCATCGCTGGGTTTTATGACATCTGTTCAGCATTATAAAGCCACAGTCGCCCAATCTTGCAAAACATGTAGCACCAACTCTGAACCAAGTTACCCCCAGACACACAACTTTCAGTAGGCTACAGGAGGCAGAGTACTATTTCTCAGAGCAAGTTGGGCACACAGAGGAGGGAAATCTAAAGGGTAATTTCTTCCCTCACACCAGTTTTGGAAGCATTCCTATTCCCTCACTACTGTAGGCTGTGCTCTGTACTTAATAGACCCCTACTAAATCAAAGGACTATTTACAATCTACATACTGGCAAGTCCACATTCCCATAGAATGTCATCTGGCAACAGTGACTTAAGCCATCAGCTCTGTATTTACTTGCTTTCCTCCTTCCCAAAAAAGAAGAGTAAAAAGGACAAGAGAAAAGCATGTTTTTAATGACAAGAATGGAATTAATAGAGTAAGGCCAAGAGCTCTGGTGCATCAGCATTCATCACAATACTCAAACATCCATTTTTTTAAGAAAAAGGAAAATATTACAATGAGGACAATAGAAAGGAAGATAAGCCACACCGTTGTGGCTTGGGACCTTTTGCATATGCAACTGGTGCTGGAGAAGTGCAGAACCACGCTGGACACAAACTGAGACATTTCCCAGAGTGGGATGCTGTTATGCAAAAATGAGCTTTGTTAGGCATTTTGCGTGCTATTTTTCTCCTGCTAACTAGGTCTAATTATTCTACCCTCATTGCTATTTCTCTCCATTTGATATACGCAAGGAGACTGGCCTCACCACGGCCGCTTGGAGAAGACCTCACTCATTCTCCCATTTCCCTGGACAGAGCCTGACACAAGGAGCCAGCCTCTGGGCGCACTGGGGACTGCCAGGTGCAACAGGAGGTGTCCCAGGAAGGACATTGCCATCACCCTCATCAGTTCAGAGAAGAAAACACTGGTTTTGAAAAGCCTTCCACCCCCCCTTCACCAATGCCACAAACTCAAAAAGCTCTCATCAATTTTCGGATGAGGCTCCCGCCTCCTGGAGGTCACAGTCTTTGCTTGGTGCAAACTTCACCATCATCGGTCCCATCCTCCTTCAATGAAAAACCCGTGGGTAACTGGGCAGCCTAAGCCTGCCCGGCTAGTTATTCAGATTTAAGGACTGCAACATCCAGCATCTCAATCACAAAGGCTGCCATGGGCCTTCCATCCCTCCCGTGCCTTTGCCCAAAGACAGGGAAGGCAAAGGAGCTCTCCTCTAGCTTTCCCCAAACGTGCACTAAAGCGCTATGGCAAAAGTACAGCCAAGACAGCGAGCTAAAATGCCCTAATCAATTCAAAGGGCTGCAAAAAATAAGTCTTAAGACACTGTGCAGGGACTTGCTCAGTATTTGCCTCCTTCTGCCCGCTTTTGCTTCTTTTAAGTACCGCAGTGTAGTTTTCCCTCTCGCAGATGTTCAGACAACACAGCCCCCTACACAGCTCTAAAGATTCGCAAGCTCTTTTCTTGAGAGATTTGGCTTCCTAGGTCAGGATGGGGCACTCGTTTCAAAAAATAATAATAATAAAAAAAAAAAATCACAAGACACAAACTTACATCAGATTAAAAATAGCAAGAATGTCGGCAGTAGGAGCTGTCATTTGCAATAGCTATCAAGACACAGGAAGTTATTTACTCTGTGGATCACATAAGGGCCTCTTTAAAAACAAGGATGAAACAGAAAAAAAGCAAGCATGTTTACTGAGGCTTGTTTTCCAATATTATTTATCTAGCCAAGTTTGTTTATGAAGTTTTATAATAATTTGTCATGGATACATCTATGGATTTATGTCCACAGATTTATTAAACTGCTGGCAAATTCCAGCAGACTCTGCAGCCCTTGCTGCTCTTGTTTAATTTTTGGATTATTTTCAGTATTGAAGATATTACAGGGAATATTTCCACATTTTCATTTTGTTTTAAAAAGAAATTAAGTCTGCCCCCGGAAAGTCAGGTGTTTTCAAGTATTTTGTTTGTTGATTATTCACGTAGTCATAAATTACGCACAGTATTTGGCAAGCCATGCTTTTCTCTGTTAAAACGTTTGTTTTTACTTTTTCAGTTATTGTTTAGATCCTGGTCATAACATGCTTCAGGTTGTTTTGAACAGCAAAGAGGAAATAAGCAATATTTTAACTTATATCACACTGTAACAACATTAAGTGCCTATACAGCAATATGCTGCCTATTCAGTATTTTCAACTTTCTTCCTGTCCGCCGCTGACTTACAACAGCAAGAAGACAATTCATAATTTTACACAACTTTGCAACCTGTAAACACAGCTATGATTTGGCTCACAAGCATGGTCAGAACAAAACACAAACAAAAAGGAGGAAGAAACAGGACATAAAAGAAAGAGCAGAATATAAAGTAACCATATTTGCTGAAAGTTGGTTTTGAAATCATAGGAAAACCAACAAAGCTCTTCTGCAGTCAGCTTGCACGCACCCAGGCATTGCAGGTAACACAGTTGGAAGAGGCAGAGCCCCAGCAAGGCACTGTTTGCCTACATTCACCCTGACACTAAGGCAGAGAGTTAGAAAAGAGACTTTGAACTACGTGCCATCCCCGCTGCTCATCAGGATCACCGTCTGCTGTGGACATGATTACTAACCCATCATGACTCCTAAGAATATGCCCTCTGGATTAGAAAAAAGAGAGACTTCATTCCAAAAGTCACACAATTCATACAAAACAGTCTCCATGCCAAAGTAGAAATTACGGAACTACATTTCAGGAATTTCTCAAGGATTTTTTCTATAGGGTTAAGTTGGACATTATCTTTCAAGCATTCAATTCTCATGCAGCAGGATTGCCACCGCTCCTCCATCAGAGAAGTCTTAGGAATCCCAATAAATAAGAGGGAAGAAACATGATTGTTTCACTACATGTTTTGCTTTGGCCATCTTTGTGAAAAATATAGCTTCAAAATTTAAGAGTTTGAGTTTTGACATAAGATCACATTCATGCCTCAAGTCCTCCAAGCACACAGGCTCAAAAAAACAACTCCTTCTGTTCTCAAAAGGCAGAGTGAATGACCCCACCTAAAAACACCTTATTTTGGATCCCCCTAACATGAATGTTGAAAGATCTCATTTTCTAGGAAAATACAGATGTTTGACTCAAAAATAAAGGTGCTTGAGAAGATAACTCCCTCTCCCTGCAGACATCTACTGTCTACCCAAGCAAACCTCAGTGCGCTACAGCCATCCAAAAATATCCTTATTTTGGAGGTGGAACACATTTACCAACTTACCTGCAGAACATTTCTGGCAAACCAGCAACAACAGAAGAACATCTCCCATCCCTAAATTTCAAATGTTTAACTAAATAGAAGTACAAGGAGACATGCAAGAAAGAGCAGATCTGCATATCTGTAAATCAGAAGACCTCATGAACCTTTTCTAGCTGTAAACTTCCAAAGTTGCTATGTCAGCCCCTGAAACATAACAACTGGGGATTGGGCTGAGCCAAATTATTGCCCAACTGGGCAATAATAGTTGGGGCAAAGATAATTTTCCTAAAGATAAGACCATGTGCATCAATCCATTAATTTTTCTTCCTTTTCTGTCCCACCATCAGTTGTACATATATCAAGCTTGACACCAGGCATCATCATTCTCTACTTTTATTTTAAATTAAATTAAAGTATACCAGCTTGACAAAGCTACAACAAAGGAGCCTCCACAATAGAGCTATAGAGCAAAAAACTGGAGCCTCTGTCTGACAAAGTTGGCATCTGAAGCTTCAAAAAAGCAGTGGTTGAAGTTGAGAGTGAACATAAATAACTGCAGTTTATCTGCTTTTACACTTGAGCAATATTGAACGTATCCACTTCACAGTGCTTGGCTTTAAATAATAATAGGAAAGCTTACCTACCCTTCCCCTTCTCCCTCCTTTCCTCTTCCCCCACCCACTACTCCCCCCGAAATAAAAATAATAAAATCAGAGAAGATAACAACAGAATAATTATCTGCTCACAGGGCAGAGTCTTGACCTCAACATTTACAAGCTAGTTGTTGTTTCCTGCAAGATCAAGTTTGTATCTCTTAAAAAGATTACCGTTAACAACTGCTCTAACTACATGTTCGTCATTTACCTAGGAAGGAGAGGGAGCTGAAGGAAAGGACTGGCTCTGTAAAAAAGGTATTTTTTTAAAACTCAGCTTTGGAGCAATGAGTGAAGAATCTGGACCTACTACCTTGAAGATGCCTAGGCACCAATTACTATTTCAACAGAGTTTAGTACCCCCTTGCACATTCCTTTTAATGAGATTCTCAAGGCATCAGCTGAGTTCTGGACCTACCACTTAAAAACACATTGCATGTGTCAGGCTCAAATAATGGAAACTGGCAAAACGGACATGGGCTCAATCCTTCTTTTTCCTCCTCCGTCAATTATTCAAGGGCCCTTCATTCACTCCTCCACTGCTGCCTACTTCCTTCAGTGTCAGGCATCTCTGGGGCATCTGATAAGGAAGCTCAGAGTTATCTTGCTCAAAGTTTGCCTAACAGCAGCCATCCCACACACACATATATATTCAATATATTCGACTGATTTTCCAAGGAGAGTAGTAGCTGAGTAATTTTGACAACAAAAACCACAAATCTCTGTGCTTTACAGCTCTTTAAAAAAATTAAGTGATATTTTAAACAGACAAGATGATTTTTTTAGCAATTCTCACCTATTTCCATCTATTTTCATGTTAAGTATTTAAACGTGAAAACATTCAGGATTGACCGTGATCAACCAAAGCATTCAGATACACATTCACCCCTAAGGAGAATTGTAGAGAAGTCTTTGACTTGTACAAATGCAGTGATTTCTACACAGTATGGCTGTCTAATAAAAGCAACAGGAACACATTTAAAGGAGGCTTAAGGGCTTTTTACCCTAAGAAAGAACTTGCCAGAGAGCAGCAGTGACAAGGCACTTGCTTCCTGGCACAGCTAAGGGCACACCGCAACCTTTGCATCAGCTTGCATGACTCCTCTGCATTGCCACAAAGGTGGCCTGCTTCTCAAATAGCCTTAACCATACAGATTTTTAATTTTTTTTTAATCAAGTCTATTGGCAAGCTCACATCCTTTCTACTGTAGCTGTTCTCAGCTTGAAGCTCACAGACTCTTAGGGCCTCCAAAATACTTTTAAAATCCTTCAGAAGGCAGCTAGGGGAGGTAGTGGCAGTCAAATGTCCTCTCTCCGATTGCACTGGCTTTCCTGTAATCCTGGCTTAAATACACCTGCACCACAGGAAGAAAATAGACAATTTTAAGTTGCTGACTCTAGAAAAAGAGCAAGAACCGCCTAAGATTAAACCCAGCCCCCAGACTTTGTCAAAAGGCTGATTTAAAGGATAAACCCAAAGGAGATTAACGCAAGTATGATGTCAAAGTACACTCAAACAACAACAGCTTCTTGACAAACACTGAGGGGTCATAAAAACCAGAACATTTAAGAAACCAATACTGCAGAGGAGAACTGATAACCCTGCAGTCTGTGCATGAAGGAAAGCTCTCCTGGACCAGGTTCTGGCACCTGGTAAACTCCAGCAAACAGTTTTGGTTGTAGTGATGCAGCACAACTCGCTGAGCCAACAACCAGAAATGGAGCCAACAACCAGAAATGCAGCCAACCCAGATGACCGGAGTAAGAAAATCCTCCAAGAGACATATTGTCTAACAGAGAAGGTGACACTGCCATTCCTCCATGCACTTTGGGACCTGGTTGTTCTCCTTTCAGCTGCCAGGAGCGGGGCGAGATGCAGTAGTGCAGAAGCGCACAGTTTAGAAGGGGACATCCACAAACCCATCAGCAATGTTAGCAAGGGATAGGGAA
>NW_008824368.1:1489814-1499399 GCF_000699105.1 Pygoscelis adeliae
AGCTGCCTCCTCTCATTCCTGCCACAGGGGGAAAGAGGCTTTTGGGATCATTCCTATCGAGAGACCTGTTGGCCCCTCACATGCAGGGAACAAAGAAGAGCAGGTCCCAGGTTAGGAAGCGCTGCCAGTTTGTGGTCGTCTTCCCATAAGAGTGAAAAGACATGGGGGGAATAACCCCATGTCCATAAGAAAGATTTAAAGACTATGACTTGTATTGTACAGCAGTTCCATCATAACTGCTCAATGAGCCACATTAGATACCAGCCACTTGGCAACACCGGGGGAAGGAGTGTCGGCCGCTGAACCAGGCAATGATTCCCTGAATACTTTGGGTCAACCAGCTCCTCCAAGGCAGTTGTGGGCTTACGGGGTGGTGGGAGCAGAGACTGCCACTCAAGTTAAGCTGTTTTTAAGCTGTTTCTGCTTCAAATGAAATCAGGAACCTGCAGCCTCAGCAGCAGCTTCAAAATAGAAAGGCTGCTTCTTCAAACAGACACCCAGAGAGCATCCCTATGAGAGCTTCAGCTGAACATAATCTTGATTCCTAAGCACTGCTCACTAAGAAATGTGGCCAATGTGACACAAGTTTTCCCGTGCAGAAGATACTCCTCCATATCTCAGTTGCCATCCCCTGAATCTGCATGTTACCGGACTCAAGGCCATCACTGTCCAAAATTTTCCTCCTCCTCTTTCTCCTCCTGCCCACACCAAGTTTACTTTATTTCGGCCAGAATGACTAAGTCTCCAACACCAGGACTGAACACTGGCACTTTCCCCAACAAAGAAACCAATTCCCCCACACCAATTCCCAGGCGGCAAAAGTTGCCAGTACACAGGTTTCAACAATTCAATATATTATGGACAAAACTTACGCTACTCAAGTCAACAGAAACTTTACCATTTATTTCTCTATGTCCAACACTCATTTTCTATTAAGTGCGTTAAAACACTACAATTAACATTGCTAGTTCTACTGTATGAAGGCCTGCGCTGCTTTGGTGCTATTTTTCCTTTGCCTACATTTTGATACAACATGCTTGAATCTATTTGTTTCCCTTTTTTTTTTTTTTTTAAGATTAGTTTATTACCCATCTTACGAGCCCCAAGATAAGAGAAAAGGCAGTAAAGGCAGTATAAAGAGCACTTGTGAAGATTAAAGACCATGATGATGATTGGGGGTCACACACAGAGGAGGCTGACACCCTCACTGGTATTTTGGTTGTTGGCTCTCTTAACCACTTTGCGAAAGCCTACCAGAGCAATAACAAACAGCCGTGAAAAATAACTTTCTCTCCCAAATGCAGCTCTCCCAGATGAGCCGAGACACGCAGACCTGCAACATGCAGTAAGCTGCCCTCCCTTATCTGCAGCACAACTGCTAACACGCGCTCCCGCCAGCCCGGTGCCTACTCATGTGTCGAAAGGCGGAGGGAGAAGAGGAGGGAGACGAAAAGGTGCCTGGCACCTTTGTCAGGTGTTCGGAAAACACCATTTTCTCTAGTGCAGAGAAGGAAGCAAACAGCAAGCGCTGCAAGCACCATCCCTCAGCCATGGCAGCACGCACGCACATGCACACGCATTTCCTCCGGCTTCAAGAAAACAATGAAGTGTGGGGAGGCCGGCTTTTATATAAAGTACGTACCAGCTATGTATAAAATTAGGAAAGCAGCTGCTTCAAAAGCTCAGTCACCCTTTTGTCATCAACAGGGCTTTAATTAGTACCCATCTGCTTCCTGTTTTATACTACAGAACTAACTTTCACCTGTTTCAGCAAAACACCCCTTCCCCCAAATGCAAGTGTGTGCATACACACAAACACACACAAAAAGTTAGCAAACACTGTTACACTTAAGTAATTAACATCAGAAATCCTTGTTCTGAGTATCTATGCTATTTATTTGCTTTTTTAAAAAGCTAAGCTTTGACAGAGTTATCAAATTTCACAGCCTACACCTTTAAATCACGCGCATTATATACTTCACCATTAATATTCATTCATTGGCACATGGGGACCCCAAAGGAGGACTGGAGCCCTGTTGTACTGGTACTGTAGGTACCTGCCCAGAGGACTCACAATGGAAGTGTGGGTTTTTCCTGAGGTCCGTCACACACATGAAAGGATTTATGAATAAACAATGGCAAGGCTGATAGTTAAGAATGGATTGAAACTCACCCCATTGTTTGAAGAGAAGAAACAACACGCAAAAGAAAAATATTACTGAGGGAGGAAATAGCTTCACCTTTGAATTTCCTGACATTTTTCCTCCCACGCTTTTCCCCTTCATGCGTCAATTATTTATTTATTTTGCAGGAAGACAAGTGAAAGTTAAGTACACCAGCAAAGCTACGTGCTGTCAGACCTGCCCACCTCTCCTGCACGGAGGAGCTACCAGCGCTTGAAAGCTTGCCAGGCACGTGGTATTCAGAGAGCAAAACAAGAGCAAATGAAGCACCAGGAGAGAGAATTGCTTGGCAATGGTCGAGCAAGGAGCACCGCTTGCCTGCTCCTAGGCCCAGGAGCACTACAATTCTACAATTCCAGCACAGGAACAGGAAGAGGGGCGAGTGCCGAAAGGAACAGTATTTGTAAGGACTCTACACGAATTTTGTGAGTGTGTGAAGCTTTCTCCAAGTTAAAGCTGCTCATTGCAGAAAGGAGCTTTTCTTAGCACACCTTTAGCATCAGCCACCACCTCCAATGCTTCTTCTGCCAAAATAAACCTGGCAACCACTCAACTCATGCTCCAGTTTTGGAGCGGGAGGAGATCATTCTGTCTTTAAAGTTAGCAACCTCAACTGCAACAGCTTTACCAGATGCACAAAGCTGACCTAACTCTCAATTAGAGTTTTCTTCCGTAGCATCTTGGAGCTGCTTCCCAAGGTTTTGGACCTGCCTGTCTGCAGGTTCCATGAGATTCACCTCCAGAAGGCTATTTTGGAAGACTGAGAATTTTTTTCCATTCATTTGAAATCTTAAACCATTTACTAGGTTGGGGATTTAACTTTTCAGAGACTGCCAATTAAATAGGAGAGCCATGAGAATAAATAAACATATACACTCCCAGTATCAACCATGGCAAGTGCATTTATTCCCCTTTCTTTCCCACTCAGTGACAAAACACAGTTCTCCTGACATCCCCCTTATTAGGGAAGTTTTCCATTTCATTCTTTGGGGTTGGAAGAAAAAAAGAAGGATAATACAAACATCTGAAGACTGAAAAGAAAAAAAAAAAAATCCAAGTAAACAGAATTTCACCAGTTACCCCTTGATGTAGCTACTCATGTTGTTACCATGAGCAACCAGCCTACAATACCTTCCTCTGCCCCCTACATGATCACCCAAGGGAAGAGCACGTTGTTGGCAACACCAGAAAGGTCAACACTGACAACTCAATGCTGTTGTTTTTAAGACTCAAGAGTATTCAGACTAGGTTCCCTAAGAAATTTATTTGTAGCATACTTCCATTTATTATTAAAACAACACACCAAAGTACCATCTATCTCTGTACATACATACACAGGGGAAACAGAGAGATTTGTCCAGCATCACACAAGTCTGATAAAGAATAAGAACTGTCATTCAAAAGTAAAGATTGAGCCTTGTTTTTAACCTCCAACTTATAAAATTTCTCACCAACTCTTCTACTATACCATTGTCTAGCAAAGGCAGGATTTTGTCCGTACACTAAAGGGAGGTACTAGTGAAGGGAATGAGCTCTGTCTCTAGAGGAAAAAAATCAAATTAAAACAAACGGGCTTCCAGGCACAATGCTCTGAGCAAATGAAATTGGTGAGAAAGGATGGAGCAAAATGAGCAGCAAATGTGAGAACTCTTTGGAAAAGAAAGGTGGATCACATCTAACCCAACTGCTGCAATCAGATATGGAAAGAGTAGGGGCACTAGAGGCTTGGGGTTTTTAAAAAAAGATTTTATAGGTTTTGTTCATTGATAAAACCAAATAATCAATTTTCTACTAAAAAAATTTATAACCTTGTGTTTTCACCTAGAAGATTACACCACCACTTAGATATTTTTCCATGATATCTCAAGCAACATATTACAAAACTTCATCCAGGACTGAAACAACAGATTGTCTCAAGAGCAAATGACAAAATATTTGTACCAGAAATCCTGGCAACGTTGCGTGCAGATGGGTTTCTGAAAAACGGGGTTCCAAGAATAAGTCACCCACGGTTCCAAAAATAAGAGTTAAATTCAAACAAAAAATGGATGTTCACTTAGCAGGGCACTGCAGTCCCTCCCCAGGGTCCCGCCCTCACCGCACACACGAGACTCGCTAACCACAAGCCTCTGAAGTCTGAGCTTCAGCTAAATACACGAGACTGGGGGAATGCAACCACGTCCAACATCCTGGCCACGTAACCCAGAAAATGGCACGCTACGGTGTGGCCAGCCATTTTACTGCCGATGAACTCGAACCTGAGCATCGGGCAGCCCCAAAATTGCATGGCCACCATCCACAGTGGCTCTGAACTGCAGCAGGAGAGGGGCCATCCTATCAAGCAGGGCCAAGAACATTCCTGACTGCGGTCAGGGATGCAGGGATGCTGGTCGGGTCTCGCAGCCTGCTGAGGCACGGCTGGGACCACCTCCAAAACGCTCGCCCTCCCCAAAGCACCAGGGCAGGCGCCATGTGAACTGAGGCACAGAGAGATGTCACACTTCGGTGGGGGGAGCACCGGAGCATGACTGCACCACGGCAGAAACAGATGTCTGAGACTACTCTTATAAACAGGGATGGAGAAATTTAAAAACTGCAGGTTATTTCTCCTCCTCCCCTTTTTTAAAGGGAATCAGAACCAAAGTTCATTGGACGGTACTGACCTTTTTTTAAACAATTCCTGGGTTTTGAGACACACTGCTCTCAAGGCTCTGTTTGGTTTTGAGAACCTTACTGAGCCAGACAACCATGTTTACTGTATTTTTTTGTTTTTACTGTCAATAGCTACTGACCTGATAGGGAATTCCAGGATATTTTGAAACAAGAGTAAGAAAATGGATCCTTGTTTTAAAAGACTTATTTAGTCAATACATTCCCGATCCCTAGAATCTAGAGCCAACAAACTTTTCACTGTTAGCCTGTCTTCCTTGGCAATGTGCAACTTCATATATATAAATGCTGTTCATAAAGGCTATGCAAAGCTAGTGATGTTTGGCAGGAGACAGGCACACATTAACAATTCTAGCCTGAGATGAAAAAGCTAATACAAATTTTTTGAAATTAGGCACTCAACTGAGACCAAACTTTTCCGTTAAGATGATTTAATAACTGGCTTGACATATTTTGCATAAAAGACTTAAAATGTAATATGGATATGGCGGAAGGAGAAGTGAAACAAGAATGGGATAATGACATTTCATGATAACAGAGAGCATTACAGTCTGATGCACATAAGCAGTGTCCTCCCTTTCCTTTCTTCCCCTCCACATTTCCCTCTATATATGAAGTTAATGAAACATTTGGGGGTTTTTTTTAAGCTTAAGAGATTACATAAAAATCAGGGCTTAAACTAAAAGCTTGGCCATACTCAATAGAGCCCAAAGGAATGTGATAGGAGGAACAGAAAACAAACTCAGCACCTCATAACATCAGCAAATACAGTACACATCTATATTTTTGGTTATAAAAATTACAAAGCCACACACTGAAGTTTACTCATTCTCTGACATAGCGTAAGCTTCCAATTTATAATCCCGAGTTTTCAAGAAAAACCAAAGCTGTTGGTGTTACCACAGCAGCCATCTAGAGTATACACTATTCTCAACATATAATTAGTCCAAATGACAATTAGACCAAAACTTAGCTTCTGCCCCCCAAAAAGTCAACAATAATGCGTCAAGCTGATGACTTTAGAAACGCAACCACTTTCCAGCATTTTACTGGCTCTCCATCATAGTCATCTTACTTTGACCAAATACACTTATTCGCGTTGGATAGTCATGTGCAATTTTTGTTGCTTCAACACATTTAAGGCTTATTTAAGCTGCACTGCAAATTCCTCTTAAAAAAGACACACACACACACACAAGAAGCCTTGAATTAATACTCATCCAATATAACTTTGTTTTGAGCAGGTCAAAAAACTGGACAGAATCTGCAGATGACCGTACAGATTACTGCTGCCAAGAGATATGCCTGAATTCACAGGCAAGGCTCTCTGCCACAAATTTATTTAGATACTTACTGTATCTAAATAAGCATTCAATGGATCTATTAAACAACTTGCTTACTCAGGACAAGAAGTATTACATGCCAATTCAAAGTTTTGTCAAACAAAAGTAGTCAAAACTTCCTATCACAGTTTAAAAAATATTTTTTCTTTAAAGATCTTCTCTTTTCTTTCTTGAAAAATTAGGCTAAATGAGAAAAACAAAATATGCAGCTTTGCACAGTTCAAATAAGAAACACGGGAACTACCTACACAAGCACAAGAAGACCTGCAGGGACTCAAAGGCCAGTGATAAACAAACAGCCCTAACTCCACCTGTTATCTTTTTCTTTAGAAGAGAAGCATGGGAAGGGTCATTCAGTGACAAACCAAAATCAAATGACAAGTCTGCAGTCCTACTGGACCCCACAGAAATGCAAACTCTGCTTCAGAAGCTCTGGATTTCAAGGGAAGTCGGAAGAAGGTTCCCTGCTAAAGAGGAGAGACGGCAACGTGACCAAGTAAGACCTTATTGCATCCTGCTCCTTCCTATCTCACCTGGTGCCGAAGTTCAGCAAAACTGGGTGAGCTTAAAAACTGCTAAACTGAAGATGACTTCCTTTGTTACGGGGAAAGGCAAAAGACAGACCCCTGAAGCACACACGTGCATGCAGATACCAGCTGTAGGAGGACACCGGCAGCTTCACGCTCATCCTGAAACCTGCTGTTCATGGAGCAGCTAAACACAAGCAAGTGAGCTCCTATATGCTTAACTTCTAACAGCAAAAGAATCACCTTCTGCCACCATTCTCAATTTTGCATCTGGACATTGCAATAAGAGCAAAAAACAACAAGAACAAATATATTTCTTAGAAATTCCAACCTTTTAAACATACTAAGTACATTAAAACTAGCTTTTTAGAGCCATCAGCGTAACAGTAATCTTAATGATAAAGCACTACTAACCCTCCGTTCAGTCAGAAGTTATTTCATAATGGAGAGCAACCCTTAAAAAACAGCTCAGATATTCAAAGTCAACATTTAACTGTCGCTGTGTCTGTATGACTACTAACATCCTGAAGTTTGATTTACTGCTAGTAAAACTCTTAAGCACAGCTGTGATGAGACATCTTTCTGCATCCAACTATAAAGGTGACTTTACTTTTAAATTGATTCATTTAACTTCAGTGTCATTTACTTCTGTAGTATCTCAATCACGGCAAGAACACACTTCTGCTTTAGGCCACAGAGAGATGATACATTATAAGAAGGAAGAAAGAAAAATTCATTTTCTATATTAATGCAACAAGACTACTCACTTTCTCTATATAGTGATGTTACCTATATTACACCTCTCAAAAGGGGGGAAATCTTCTAGAAGCTTTATTACAGCAGTCACTGGACTCACAGCCACCTAATCTTGCCAACTGGTGGGTGCTTTGCATTACAAACACAACCACAGACAAGACAGGGTAACACCAATGGTCCCCAAATTCAGCTGGTCATGACACCGAGGTCAACATGACCGTATCAACCCGTTAACAACTTCATTACTTTTCCCTGCCTCCTGCCCAACCACAGGCAGCTTCTTGCCACCACAAGCACAAGGATAATTTGGGCAGTGTATTGCCCAAAAGCCAGGGATGGAGTACACTGGAGTACAGACACATGGAGTTATGGCAAAATTCCCAGCCAACAACCTTGCTCTATTTTATTTTCTGTGGGCTTCATCTGGCTGATCTTCCTCGATAATCCTGCCCAGACGCAGAGCAGCTTTGCAGGAATCAAATCACCCCACAACTCTTCCCCTCTCACCCAAACCAAGGCCAGGCTGTAGTATTTTTAAGCATGACCTCTTCACCTAACAGAAGTCACCTTACAAGACTACTTAAGGTTTTTTTGTCATCTCCTTTTATACGTTTTCACTTTAATCCTTAAACCTGGCTGTACCCTTTGGACCACAGGGCTCTCTACACAAGGGAGCTGTTCATCCAAGTTCACCTGTTCACAAATCAGGTCTCTACATTATAGATCACATCATTTTCTTGTGTTATGGATTATCCTGTCAACATAGGGGTTGTGTCCCATTCTAGTGGGCCTTCTGCAGAGGAAGAAAAACAGTGGCCTCTCAAGCAGGGCGTTACAACCTGAGATAGGAGAATATGACAACACACAACCAGTGGTATGGGAGCAGCATAACATTGAATCAATGAGGGAACATGTATCTGCAGGGGAGTAGTAGGAGCACACCAGCACCCCAGCCTGTTACCAAGGTCTTTAAACCACTATAAAGACTTGAAATGGGCTTTTGAATGAAGATAATGAAGCAGTTTTGTGGAATGTTTCTCTCAAACAAGAGACCACCAAAACAGGTTTTGTACAGATGCATCAAGTAGGCAATGGAGACAGATACTGCAGGTGAACTAGAAGCTGGCGTGAACATCACAGGAGTGAGTAAAAGTGGAAGGGAAAATAACAGTAGGTTAAATGAGGCCCTGAAAGTGAAGATGAGACACTCAGATCTGATACGATAGACAGACGAGGGGGGAGGAGGTGGTTAGGCAGGATGCAGCATGGCCCAGCAAGGGATATGGGGTGCCACCTTTGCAACCACACTGTGAATGGACACGAGCATGGAAAAGGTGCTTTTCTCATGGTTAGAGAGACAGTGCAAACACAGAGCAGCTTCTGGCTTCTCATCAGTGATCTCCAATTTGTTTGAAATGTGCTTCAGATCCTTCAGCAAAATTGAAAGTGGTCATTTGCTTTCATAACACCACCTCATCAAGTCCCTGGTGCTATCTCCCCTTCTCCCTAGGGAATCACCATTTCCCTGTTTTAAGAAAAAGCACCTTTACTGTGACGGTGGTAAAACAGTGGCAAAAGTTGCCCAGAGAGGCTGTGGAGTCTCTACCCATGGAGATATTCAAAACCCAACTGGACCTGGTCTTGAGCACAGCCCTAGCAGATCCAGCTGTGACTGGACTAGATGATCTCCCAGAGGTACCTTCCTGCCTCAACTACGCTGTGCTTCTGTGATCTCTCCCTTAGCCTATCTCTACTGATGGTCTTCTTGTATACCCTGGAGACTCTAGCACTAAAAAAAAGGAGGGATGGCCACGTACCCTGTCTTAAACAGCACTTTGATCCACACTGCGTCTGTGCTCTTTTGACAACTTGGCCCATGGCAATTCCAAAGGAATCGCACTCTGTATTTTATGAAAAGCATAAAAGACTTTCAAATACTTAAATGGAAAATTACAAGGGGTGCCATGTTCCCAAACCATCTTGGACACTGACTCATCATTGTCCAAGCCTTCCAAAACCATGTCACTGTGACTCTATCCACCCCTTGAAACAGAGCTGGCCCAGCACAGCTTTGGTTTACACTGCTCTGGAGCAGGTTTCGGTGAG
>NW_008824368.1:1499419-1506268 GCF_000699105.1 Pygoscelis adeliae
AGTCATCAAACAACGACTTCTCCATAGAGCACAGGATGGATTGAAGAGCAGATGGGTTGAGGAGATGTAACCATCTCTCTACTTAGGAAAACAGCGTTCAGATGCAGTCGCTGCAAGCTGTATTTCAGCTACTGTACAGACAAAGTTTAAATCACCCTTAATAGGCCCAGACAGCTATGAGCATGCATCTGAGGAGCTCTGCTCAAAACAGCAGCAAGCCTCTCCTCGCTCCCTCTACACCCCCAAGGACATCCATCAGCCTCAAGGCTCCTCTGAGAGGATCCGGGGTGCATTGTCAACAGGGGTGTCCAGCCCTTCTAGCTTCAACCTGCGAGGAAGGTGTTAGGAGTCATCTGGGGGCTGGGTGACATTGTTCCTGGTACTCTGGAGCTGCAGGACAGTTTTATGGTCACAGGCTCTCACTCCAGCAAAAGAAAGACTGCAGAGAAAGTAATACACAGGTCAAAAAGATAATGAAGACATTGGCAAAGCAACTAGTGCTTCGAGTAAGGGGAGTTCACCTAAAACAGCGTCCAAGATTGCAAGTATTAATGTTCTTGATGCTTATACTTATAAACTTTTTTTTGGCATGTGAAATTCTCTCTCCCGAAGAAATTACACAAGCAGAAAAAGCAGAATTATTACAAAGTAATATCCATCAATAAAGTCAGACCGGCAACTTCCTTCAAATTAATTTGCATTAAGCATTCTGAAAGCATTTCTTTTTCTGAAGAAAATGTTCAGTATAAAGTCTAATTCATTTTCAGCTCATTACCTCCTGATGCATTCAAATGCCATCAACAAATAAAGACAAGAAAAGAAGAAATATCATCTCCCTCTTCTCTCATTTATCATTACAGAAGTTTGGTACAAAGTCTATCCTTAAAAAAAAAAAAAAAAAAAAAAGGAAGAGGAATCAAATCCCACAAGCTGTAGCAGGCCCCCAGAACAGAATAGAATTCTTAATGAAAGGAATGCAAATAGCTGTCATAGTAGATAGCTTTCACAATGGACTAATTTATTAATTTATTTTTAAAAAGACCATAGGAGAGAAAAAAAAAAAATTCAACACTGAAATGGATCAAAATATCATTTTGATTAACCACAGCTAAGACTACAGATTTCTGAAAGAAAATTCCAAGCATGTTCACAAAAATCAGATTATTTTGATTTTTTGCCAGACAGGCTACCTTCCAAGAATAAAAGTGTGGGAAAAAATGCTAGTACGGTGACAGAACAACATCCCCACTTCTCACTCCTAACAAAGAGACAAACTGAAGATAAAATGAAAGAATTGACAATTACTTGGTGGATCTTAAAGCTCATGTATTCCAAGAACCAAGGTGCCATAATAAGTGACGTCATCTGGAGAAAGCAAATGCAAAGGCAAACAGAGTGTCTAAAAAAGCACCAAGGTTTTCCTTAGCATTTATCAATGGCAAATACTAGAAGTAATGAAATTTATGGATGAAGGCATTTTTCTATTAATTGCTGTGAAAGAAAAAATACTATTAAACTTTAAGCCATACTTCCATTGCCAAGGGTGGTTTTTTTTGTGGAGAGAGTCTGATAAATTTACTTCTCCCATTTGTTTTTCATGGGCAATGCAGAGACATCTTTAATACGCAAACTATGTAGGTTCCACCAACCTAAACTTAATGTTTTAAGTGTAATCAAATTAACATTGTTTCAAGCGTATCAAGTCCATAAATTTTTAAGCTGTTATAAAGCAAGAGTCACTTAATGCAACTTTTTGTTTGTAAGGAACCAGGCAGTACTCAATGGTGTAAACACAGCCACCTGTCTCTCTCCAAGTCTTCACGTATTGCACGAGAGCCAGCGTGAACATTTGTTCGCCTAAAATGCTCGGCATATGGTTGAACTGACAATTTAATAATATCTCGATAAGGATGTTGCCAGATTTTTGGCGGGAGATAAGCATGTTTTATCATTAAATATTTGTACTGCAGTAGCACCCAGAGACCTTGAGCAGAAAGGGGCCTCGTTGTGCCAGGCACAGAGGCTTACGGAGTCAGTGACCCAAAAGGCTGACAGCCCAGGAAAACCAGGCTATGAAAGGAGACTGAGGAGGATATGTACTACATGTACTACACTGGAAACAAGTCTTCCTCCCAAATACACCTACACCTACCCATTAAGGCTTCTCCTACAAGTCATAATTGATCTGGAGACAGAAATTGGAAGGATGCACTCTGCACCAACCTCCCACCATGCTGAGAAACTATACTGAATTTGATGGGGGAGAGGGTTGGTTTATCTTCAAGACGTTTTCTTCTTTATGCATCAGAAAACTACACTTCAAAGGCAAAAATCGAAGTGGACGTTCGTCTTCTGGACATATCAGCTAGTGGCTTCATTAGCAGCACCACACACTGAAGCTTTGTTTCCCACAAAGTTTCCTTTAAAACACTGCATGTGAACATTGTTCTGGCATTGCAGATCATTCTACCTGCAACATTTATAGCATACTCTTATTTACGGCCTATGATCCAGTGAAAATCCCTCTTCCTCCCTCCAATTCCATGAATATGATTTTTTTGTTCCCAGGATATCTTCTATCCTTAACGACCAAATGAAGAGTGAATAGAGGATTAAGCATGAAATTGAGTCTTGGGATACCTTCATTCCATTCACACTGCTAAAGCCAAGTTATTTATGTAGACATTACTGAAAATAGTTCTCCTAGGCTGTGCATTAAATCCAGTGGCAACCCCATAAGAACAGAAAACAGCCCCCTGTATAGCACAGCTGTCTAAGTCTTATCCTTCAAACAACATTTCCTGCTCAGTGATTTCCTATTAAAATGGCCTTTATTAAACCACGTGCCGGGAGACTGAAAATAACTATGACCCGTGGTACAGAGAAAAGATGAGAGCAACAAAAGTTTCTATTCAAAAAGAAACTGTACGTGTGGAAACTTAGCAGCAAGACTACAAAAATGAAAGACCTCATCACCAGTAGAAATGTCTCGAGTCTGATTCACCTTAATCTTTAGACAATGACACAATGCATTTGCTCCACTTTTACATCAACGACATGAGAATAACTGCTGTAGAAACAGGATTTTAGCACATAGATGTTACATGTCTCTTAAAGGCTGCATGCAATTAAAGCATCTGCCTTCGCAGCAGCACCACTATTTGTGTATTGGCCAGTCTACATGGTTTTGGTTTTTTAAATATAAACACATCATACACAAATTAGCAACAAAACACTAATATTTTTAATACATATATACACATATACCCTTAGATGTGTGTGTATATATATCCTTAGATGCTCAGATGAGGCATCCTGCAGACTTACATTGCACAACAGCTGGTAACACCTCCTTTCCCCCCTCTCCACCCCCAAAGGAATAAGCAGGGGCAGGCTCAGATAACTTATTTTCATCTAAGGTTCATACCAACACAGAAATTCTAGAATATTTTTGCCTGGCATGTGTTTTCAATTGCTTTTTGTGTATCACATTTGCTCCGACTTCGTCTTTAACCAAAGGTTTATATTAAGTAACCCATAGTATTTTAATTTGCCTTCGCAAGTCCCATCCACAGCTGACGAGTGAACTCTGTCCTTACTGCTATTTGCAGACATGTCTGCACATGCAAGTCAGCCTTATTCTGCCTTCTTGCTTCTAGGACTTGAGGTAGGATACACAAGACATCATTTCTAAGAAAGTTACAATGGTTTTAGTGAAAGTTATTCTAAAAGACCAGAGACCCTTCCTGCATTTTTTTTAAGATAGTCAACGGGATTAACTTTTTTTTATTTAATATTTTTGTGGTTTCTTCCTCTTCACAAGAAATATGACTGAAAGCTTCAACAGCAGCAAGTACTTTCTTGAGAAGATTCTCAGCTTGTAAAATTTAACATGCATTTTATGCACACCAATTACAGTAATACTATGTCATATTTTAGGAGTGCAATGTGACACTGTTAGCATTATTTGCTATTCATTTAATCTAACATGACAAATTAAGACAATGAAAATATAATATTTATGAAGATATATATGTGTAACTTAAAATTCAGTGTGTTCCAGCTATCCATCTACTTTAAGTTATAATTACATGCTTTCCACAAAATAAATTCAAAGCCCTTGCTTGAATGTGAAGGTGTTTCACTGGATAGATGCATGCCTTGATCTTGAACTCTAAATACAATAGGTCCCAGGCAGAGAAGAAACTGGAGTAGAAGGATCTTAGGCCTAATTCACTGAAGGCCATTTTTATATTCTGAAATTCACTTATAAAACATCATTTGGCTGCAGTCAGGTAGCGAACAAAGCCTGCAGGCAGACAGACATAAGTGCACTCAGATGAATTGTTCTTAATCCTGACGTTAGGCCTGATGGCTCAAACGTCTCCCGTTCTCACCAGCTCCATCTCACGGATCCCCTGCCATGGGGTACCGCCTGCCTCCTCCCCGTACATCAGTCCTTCCCCCAGCGGGTGAGAAAGCCAGGCACAGCTTCCCCTGGACAGACAGCAATATTAGGGGGGAGAAATCCTTTTACGACTGGAGCTCCTCCCCGCTCCTTCCTCCCTGCGTTCGCTATCATTGTGCTGTAAAACAAACTGGAGGAGAGATATCGGGATAACAATCGCAGGAAGAGAGCTTGTGACAGCCTGGCCGCAGAGTTATGGTGCCCTGAGATGGGAGGGCAGAGGTTCACGCAGGAAACGAGGCCGAGACCAGGACCCTGCCCTGGCCGGCAACGGGCCTCTCAGGGCTACAAGTTTCAGGGGGGGTGGAGGGGAGAGGAGGAGGAAATGTATTTTGCTCTTTACCATTTTAACAGAATCAAAGTACACGGTGGCGTAGAGCCGCTGTACAGCACAGGCTGCAGGACGTTTGCATTTACAAAAGATCTCAAAGATTCGCACTTAGAAAAGTCCACTTTGCTTGGCTCTGCGCTGCTCAAAGCTCGCAGCGGGCTCTGCTCCATAGCATTTTAGCACCACGCAAGGAATTCAGGCATCTCTCGCGCTCAAGTCGGGAAAAATTTCAGCACCACCTCCCGTAGAGGAAGGACTTCTCTGGCTCCCAAGATGACTTCCAACAGTGGCAACAAGTTAGTCCTTTAAAGAAAAGCATCTGCCAAACCAAAACACAGATTTGCGGCTTCCAAGGGACTAGGATGCATTTGAGAGCTCCTGCAGTCTCCGACACCATTAAACATCGGCTACAACAGAAATCATGCAATAAGGAATGAGCTAAAAAGGATCTTTAAAAAAGAAATACATTTAATTTAGGTGATTCAGAGTACTGTGTGCTCTAAATTAAAGCAATCCTTATGATTTCAGGTTACGCTAAAGCAAGCTATGCTCGCTCCTTTCTGGTGACCGTGCTCTTTCTCCCCTCACCTTCTGCTGGAGGAGAAACAACAACATCACATGCTGCGCTGCAGGTCTCGGATGGGATAGATGTTCATAAACACTCGGTCATGTGTCTATCCTGTTTTCCACATTTCTAACTTCATGCTATTTATTTATAGGTTTTGAAATTCCAATATAAACATGAGTTTAAAATCTTCTAAAAGCTGCCCATTCTGGTAATAGCAGAGCTTCTGATTTGTTTATCTACATATACTGGAATAAAAATACAACTTTCACTTGTGTTTCTCTACCCCATTTCAGTCAAAACTCCTGTTTGCCCAGACCATTCACAGCAGAAATACAGGGCTTTGGCTGTGCATACTCTCATACTTCTGGTAACAGCTTCCCTTATATTTTACAGCTCCTCTAGCGTGTTACTGCAGCCAGTGACTCCAAGGGTGGTTTAGAACTCGGCCTCCCCACATAAACACCTCTTTGAGAAGCTCTAGGCTGGTACCACTTTCATGCTGATACATGTGATAGAGGCCAAAGTCTCAAAGCTATAAAACCCGGCAAGTTCAATCACCCGCGGGAGAGGGAGGCACAGCATTCTGCCCACACATTGCTGTAGAAAAAAGCATACCCAGACTTCCTGATCAGATTAGCAATTCTGGCATCAAACCCTCACCCAGACAAAATACGTGTGACTGATACTTGCCTAGGATCAGCTCACTGTTTCTCAACAGGGTAGGCAAAATTGAATCTGGTGCCATTACCGTGTTGCTAAGTGGGAAGCTGAGAACAGCCCCAAAAAGGTGTTTTCCATTCCCTGCAGCATGATAATCCTCCATCCATCTACCTCATACATATTCCCACTGCAGCATGCCCAGCCTATCTTCTCAAACACAGACACAACTAATCACATCTGTCCAAGCCTCATTCCTTCTGGCACACTGAGGACAGAGAGGTGATTCGAGACAGCCAGCATGGCTTCACCAAGGGCAAGTCCTGCCTGACTAACCTAGTGGCCTTCCATGATGGAGTGACGACATCAGTGGACATGGGAAGGGCTACAGATGTCATCTATCTGGACCTCTGTAAGGCCTTTGACACGGTCCCCCACAACATCCTTCTCTCTAAACTGGAGAGGTATGGATTTGATGGGTGGACTGTCCATTGGGTGAGGAATTGGTTAGATGGTCGCATCCAGAGGGTAGTGGTCAACGGCTCAATGTCCAGATGGAGAGTGGTGATGAGCGGCGTCCTGCAGGGGCCCGTATTGGGGCCAGTGCTGTTTAATATCTTCATCAATGACACAGACAGTGGGATCAAGAGCACCGTCAGCAAGCTTGCAGACAACACCAAGCTGAGTGGTACAGTTGACACACCAGAGGGACCTGGACAAGCTCGAGAAGTGGGCCTGTGCGAACCTCATGAGGTTTAACAAGGCCAAGTGCAAGGTCCTGCACCTGCGTCAGGGCAACCCCTGGTATCAATACAGGCTGGGGGA
>NW_008824368.1:1506847-1507563 GCF_000699105.1 Pygoscelis adeliae
CACTGGCCCAGGTTGCCCAGAGAGGTGGTGGATGCCCCATCCCTGGAAACATTCAAGGTCAGGTTGGACGGGGCTCTGAGCAACCTGATCTAGTTGAAGCTGTCCCTGCCCACGGCAGGGGGGTTGGACTAGACGACCTTTAGAGGTCCCTTCCAACCCAAACTATTCTGTGATTCTATGATTCTAAAAGCCATTCATTCTCCACCTTGCCCTGCTGCAATCCCTAATCATGGTCAGGCAACTCTTGGGCTGCTGCAGCAGGGAAGGAAGCACCAGGCTGGTGGTTGCTTTGCCCTGTGGAAAGTAGGCAGTGGGGTAGGGCAAAAGCACAGGGACTGAGAGTCAGGCTTTCTTCTTTTACTGCAGTGTGATGAAGCTGGAGTGATGACTGACACTGCTGAAGAGGGATTTCCTCCCACCGAAATGCAGGCTGCTCCTCCTGATGCAGCAGAGGACTGTGTAGACGAGAAGTAAAATAAGCCATCTGGGCACCAGGTTGGTCCTTGCCACCTCTGGTCCAAATAACACTGGCAGCCATCACCCTGCAAGTTTCAGCCACGCCATAGCAGTCCCCAACATCCCCTTTTTTCCCCCCAGTTCTGTAGATACCATCATTAGAAGGTCCATTTCCCAAAGCAAATGCCACTAACTGAAATGCAGAACCTCTTTCTGGGAGCAACTTTTTCAGGGTGCATATTTTATAATAGAGGGAAGGT
>NW_008824368.1:1507589-1508440 GCF_000699105.1 Pygoscelis adeliae
CAAGTGTACGTTTAAAAAAATGGGAGGGGGCACAGTTGCACAAAGCAATGGAGTTCTCCATCCCAAGAAAAGCAAAAAGTGTGCAGGCAATACACTTAAAAAAAAAAGGATTGTTTCAGTGTCCCAGAAAGAAAGAAGATGCAAAACCATGTCTAAATACTTCCTACAATGCAACTGCTTAAGACTTCTTTGCTGCCTTCTCTGACTTACCATGGATATCACCTTAGAGGGTAGAGGCTTCTTAGCTTGATAGTCAGGGGTGGGTTCACAGAGCAAGCAATGGCTCAGAGAAATGAGGTGAGTAGAGACACAGGGGCAATAAGGACCACACCATGGTTTCTGATACATTATGGTTTGGGTTTTCTCTGCACTGTGAGCTCAGTGCTCTCACTGTAGTCTTTTTAATAAAATAATGTGCTTCCTAGAAAGACCCTTCCTGTTAAATATTTGGGATAACTACCACAAATAGGCTCTAGCAAAATACTGCTCACAGATTTTTTTCAGTCTCTATGTAGGACAAATCCAGAAGTGGTCCAATTATAAATACTTGTTCTTAGAGGAAAAATTCAATTTTCTATTAATGAATGCTCCCAAGTTTTCCCCAGAAATATAGGGTAAAATATACATATATTCAGCTACAGTTTCGCAACAAAAATTCTTATCAGAAAGCAAATGGCTTGAGAGAGGCCCACATACTTGAGCTTAATACAAATCTAGCTTGATAAATTGATGGGAATATGGGGTTGGTAGGATTTAATTAATTCTTAGCCTTAAACCAGTCTTTCATAGTAAGTGTGAAGCTAATAATATCAAAGAACTGTAGTAGAAAGATACTTGGCACGTGTAAAGTA
>NW_008824368.1:1508457-1509555 GCF_000699105.1 Pygoscelis adeliae
CTGCTTTATGATTATAAAGCTGCTCATTATCCAGCACTGTGCATCTAAGGGAAGATGTAACCCCCATATTTTTCTTTACTAACCTGGATTTAAATGCCTACAATTTAGTCCTGCAACTCTCATTTTTATCTTAACACTTGTACTCCCAAAACATGTACAATAACGTCTTTGCCACTTCATAAATAATTATTTGCATCAGGCTTTTGAAGTTTAGAGGAAAGTATCAAGCAGAAAACTCTTAGCTGGATATGTGGCTTGCCTAGAAAAGGACTTGTGGTAACAAACATGCAATGCTGTGCTACAGCCAGACTAAGTAACAACAGCAGAGAAAATACAAAGTATTTTGACAACACAACAATCTTACTAAAAAAACACCTTGTAACTCCCAAGGAACATCTACTTACACATTCTTCGTTGACACACATAAAAGTGTAATTTATTACTGTAAAAGTGTAATTTATTACTCAAAATATCTGGTTAAATCAGACAGCTCTTTCTACTTACACATCCACATGACCCCAAAGAAGGCACCTACTGACTACAACTCAATCTCCAAACCTGCTACCTGTCTCTCACACAGGAGCTCCAGTGCCATTCGCGTGTTAATCCTGTTCTGGGAGAAGCAGGTCCTGCTTGACTAACCTGATCTCCTTCTATGACAAGGTGACCTGCTTAGTGGACGAGGGAGAGGCTGTGGATGTTGTCTACCTGGACTTCAGTAAGGCCTTTGACACTGTCTCCCACAGCATTCTCTTTGAGAAACTGGCTGCTCATGGCCTGGACGGGCATACTCTTCACTGGGTAAAAAACTGCCTGGATGGCCAGCCCAAAGAGTTGTGGTGAATGGCGTCAAATCCAGTTGGCGGCTGGTCACAAGTGGTGTTCCCCAGGGCTCAGTACTGGGGCCAGTTCTGTTTAATATCTTTATCAATGATCTGAACAAGGGGATCGAGTGCACCCTCAGTAAGTTTGCAGACAACACCGAGTTGGGCAGGAGTGTTGATCTGCTCAAGGGTAGGAAGGCTCTGCAGAGGGACCTGGACGGGCTGGATCGATGGGCCCAGGCCAACTGTATGAGATTCAACAAGGCCAAGTGCC
>NW_008824368.1:1509604-1525735 GCF_000699105.1 Pygoscelis adeliae
CCTGGGGGTGTTGGTTGACAGCCGGCTGAACATGAGCCAGCAGTGTGCCCAGGCGGCCAAGAAGACCAATGGCATCCTGGCCTGTATCAGAAATAGTGTGGCCAGCAGGAGTAGGGAAGTGATCGTGCCCCTGTACTCGGCACTGGTGAGGCCGCACCTCGACTACTGTGTTCAGTTTTGGGCCCCTCACTACAAGAAAGACATTGAGGTGCTGGGGCGTGTCCAGAGAAGGGCAACGAAGCTGGTGAAGGGTCTGGAGCACAAGTCTTATGAGGAGCGGCTTAGGGAACTGAGGTTATTTAGTCTGGAGAAAAGGAGTCTCAGGGGAGACCTTATCACTCTCTATAACTACCTGAAAGGAGGTTGTAGTGAGCCTACCCTGCTGTCGGTCTCTTCTCCCAAGTAACAAGCGATAGGGCAAGAGAAAATGGCCTCAAGTTGCTCCAGGGGAGGTTTAGATTGGATATTAGGAAAAATTTCTTCACCGAAAGAGTTGCCAAGCACTGGAACAGGCTGCCCAGGGAAGTGGTTGAGTCACTGTCCCTGAAGGTATTTAAAAGACATGTAGATGTGGCACTTAGGGACGTGGTTTAGTGGTGGACTTGGCAGTCTTAGGCTTACAGTTGGACTCCATCTTAAAGGTCTTTTCTAACCTAAATCATTCTATGATTCTCTGGTTCTGCAAACAACACAGCCAAACTCCGTTCAAAACCTGTACCTTCCAGTTTTCCCTTCAACACGAGTCCAGGCCAAGTAAAAAAAAAAAAAAAAAAAATCATTCATTAAAGTAACTGACAGATTACCAACATGCTTCATGTGAAAAATAGAGGGTTTGTAACATAAATTCTCCCTTTGGACCCACATTGCCTTTCAACTTGTCTATTTTGTATACCCTCTTCCCATACTGTGATTTTTTAGATTAGACATAACAGTATTTTAGCCTAGAATCTAGTATTTCCTCTTCATCTTGGAAGATCTGTGCAGACCCATGGCACTGGGAGCTGACAGGCCCACAGAAAACCAGATAAGATTTTGGATCCTTGGACAATTTAAGGAAAACTACACTGAATGAGTACTTTAGTTTCTTCTGCATGCAAATATGCTGAGCTGATGCATTTATGAAGACGCAGCTTAGAAGATAGATTTCATACACAGAGCTTCCCTGTCTCAAAAAAAAAAGGAAAGCAAGGAGACCAATAACTGTATTCATCTCTTCTATCATACAATAAGCTAATAAGTAAATGTTAATGCCAGACTTCAGAAACTGCATGAACTGCATGTTCATCATCACATGTTTTCCTCAGAAAGTCTATGCCTTCAGCTGTCATATATTCTTACACACACTACAACTTCAACACAGCTAGTGAAAGTTCCTGGGCTACTATGATGAACTGCTTGTACCTTCCGTTTTGCCATTTCCGAGGAGTCTGAAGCTATCAAGCTCCCTCTGCTAAGTTTTAATTCATATGCTTTCTTCTGTCCTGATTTTGACAACACATTAAGTGCCACATACTCCCTAAAGACGATTTAAAAATGAACCGCCAAGCAGAATTTGCTATGGAAACCTACCAAGCAGTCTTTTTGATGTCTTGCTCAAATTACCCTGCACAGCTAAATGGGCAACCTGCACTGGTTAAGCAAACAATTATTTTGACTCCAATCAAATATCCGATATTGCATACAACCAATATTGCAAGACACAAATGCTGCAACACCGGGGTACTTTCTGACCACCCAGGGAGGGAAGAGACAAAATAATAAAATGAGTATTGCATAGAGGATTTGATGGTTAACTACAGAATACCTTTAAACAGTAGGCTTCAAGAAGACACGAGTAGACTCCTCATCAAGAAGAGACAGGATGAAGCAATTAAAGGGCAGTTTAAGAGTAGATCATGCAAAGTCTAACTTCTTCGGGAGAATAAAAGGCAAAAAGGTAACTCTTATATGCATAGGAAGTCTCACTGCATCTTGATTTAGCATTTTTACTCAAACATGTACTCAATATCTGGCAAGCAAAAGATTATCTGGTCTCCATGAGATGAGCTCAACAGCAAATCTCAGCATAAGCTTAACTCTGAAGTTAACTTCCTCATAAGAAAACAATTCCAGCTCTGGTGCATATGGGCTCCAACACAAAATCAAGGCGCCAAGATCTTCAGCCATGTCAACCAGTTCTTCTACCTGCAGTTTGCTTCTTGCAAGTAACTTTTGCTTGTGGTAAATGTGTAAGGGCACATCTGAATCACACTCCATTTGTCACCCACTGACAAAAATCAAGTCAAGATGAGAATCTTTCAGCTATGCAGCTCAGGGAACACATTAACCAGATACCAGATTAAACCAACTGATCAGCAAAACCCAATCTATTGGACCGCCAGCCACCTCCTCCCCAAGAAGCACCCAGCCTCAAGTCAATGCTGTTACAGGAAAAAGCAATGAAATATTGGCAAAGCCCCCGTACATGGAAGGGGGTGCAGCACCCACCTGAGCAAGCCAGCCTTCCTCCCAGCATGGTGGGATGAGGTTGTCTGAACACCAAGGCCCAGAGCAGAGCACTGACTATGCTCTTATTTTTGAAGACATTCTCAAAGCAGACATGACTTTCCAACCTACCTTCCTACTTCTCTGGTTCACTGTGGGTTTGAGTAGACTAGAGACATCCAGTCACAGGTTGCCCACTGTGATGCTTATCAAAGAGTAAGAGACCACCTACTATGCTCAAATAACTATGTGGAAAGAGTCTTCTTAGCTCATCCTCTAATGAGGATCTCAACATCCCTTTCCCAGTCATCCTTCAACATTTATCTATCAAAAGGCCATGAATTTCATGCCATGAGATGCCCTCATTTATCAGTAAATGCAATAGTATCCACAGGCTGTTACTGAAAAAGTGGAGTACAAGATGATCTGTCATACATTTCATAGTAAAAGGAGCATTTTAGGAGTTGGTTTGGCCAGTCAAACACTCAAATTCTGGTTATTTTTATTCCCAGGCCATATATTTTGAAGTTACTTATACAAGCGCCAAACATGACGGGACAGGTGCTTTCACAAATGCAAAAAAATGAAACCCAGGACTTATCATCCAAAAACGCACCAGAGCATTTCTCGGGCTATACACAAGTGCGAGGATAAAGTCACTCACCCAATGTCAAAATACAGTTACCTCCAAGGTGCGATGAAGCAGCCACTCAGCTTGAACACTACGGGATTTTTTAGAAGAAGGGAAACAGCTCAACTTCTCCAGCTGAAGCTGCGGAGGAATTTGAGGCAGGCAGAAAGTAATTATTCAGCTGGAGTTTGGCCAGGACGCTGGAGTTAGCACTGCTGTTTTTGCAGACTGTGTCGGGGGACTATGCAATGACCACCAGCACTGTCTACTGAGTCATCAGCGCCGCTTCCTGCAGAACCCGGGTTCTCCTTGGAAATCTCCCATTTCTGGATTGAGCAAGCCCAGCCCCAGTCAGTTTGGGAACAACGCAGGACAAGGAGGAAGGGTGAGAAGTATAACTATTAGTGTCACTTTCAAGAGCAGTAAAATTTACATGGATTAAAGGGATGAAATCTTTATATATAGTAAAAAGGATCATTATAATTAAGGCATCTGTCTAGCTGGCACCACCTACAGCAAGACCTGCAAGCAGTAATTGTACAATAACAACGTCGTGTTTAGTGTGAGGTTTAGGACTTTCTGCCAGAAAACCTAAAGCATCCAGGTTGTAAAACACTGTAATAAGTAGGTAATCCCCAGCCTGGCGTCCAAGTTACTGCCCTAACCTGTTCCTTATGATTATAAAATGTCTCAGTGTCAGCAGGTTCACTGTGAGTCAGAGCTGAAATAATAAATGGCTTATTTTCCATCCTGATGGAGGAAATACATCACGGCTCATTGTGGCTCACTTACTGAGGCTTTTTTTTTTTTAAACAGGAAAGTGTAAAAATAACCAAGTCATTCTGCCTTATTGCACTTATTTTTTATTAACAAAGCCCTTATTACAATCAAATTAGAAAAGAAAAAGAAGCATGTTTTCAATATGGTCTGCAAAAACAATACCTTAGGAAAAATACAGAAGAAAAAATACTGCACAAACAACCAAAGAATATGAAATTTGTGACAAATAGCCTCTTTGCCAAAGTGATTCTACTACTTGGCTCCTGTAAACAAAGGGTCGCCTGAGCTGAGGTAAAGGTCTAGGCTCTAACCTCGCCTGCGCTTTTGCTCCCAAGAAGCTGTCTTTAATCAAGTTCCAGTGCTCCCAACATTCTCAGAACTGCTCAGTCATGCGTTTGCACACTCAGGACCTCTGGTTGTAGACTCCAGAGGAAAGGTGCTATCTCTTGCTTCGTGCATTGCTAGCAAGCAAATAGTGCCCTACTTCTGACAGGTCTGCCCAAACACTACGTACAAACCACAGAAATTGTCCCACTGAAAAGTATTAAGAGACAGATGAAACACTACCATCCCAAAAATACTCATCCTTTACCTAACACAGAAATACAAAATAGCAGGAGCATTGCAAGCAAGGACCAATCAGTCCTTGCATCATTTGCAAACTAAAAGAACTGTAACAAGCAGAAGAAAATAAGCATCGTTATTTTATGGACTTAGACAAAAAGCACAGACATATTAAGATGGCTATTTCAAGCTCAAATTTGGAGCACATATATATTTTATACACACACACACACACTGGCCTATATACATAGAACACAACAGAATAATATAGAAAAAATAGAATAGAACAATATAGAAAAATCTATAAGCAAATTTATAAAGTCTTAAGTAGCATCCATTTTTTAAAAAGAAAGCAAAACACCTAAAATAGTAGAAAACAGAAATAGACCAGTATTTGCACAAACTGTAAAAGGAAAAATCTGCGGTGAATATCACAAAGACAGCCCTGATTGTTTCCAGGGGAAATATCTGTCTCAAAGAATTGCAAGGTCTCTGACTCTGCATATTTGAAATGTACAGTAATTGACATTAGATATACAAAGAATGCAAAATTCTTTGAATAACATGTACTGAGAATATAAAATTTCTCCAATATTTCATTGTAGGAAAAAACCTGACATTTTTCTGCATTATGTGTAGAATAACAAATTGTAAACTAATGCTTTAGACCGGAGCATGAAAAGCAAATGTTGATTCCTGGAGTACTACTGCTAATAAACTGGTAATCAATAACTGCTAAGTTATTTATGACCAAAAGTATAATACTGTACCAAAAATGCAGATAAAAGTACAAAGTTGCTTTTAAAGTGGTGTCTCCTGACTACAAATTTTTTAAACGCAGTTTAAATGGACAAATGAACAATTTCCATTTCTTGCATATCCTTTCTGCAGCTTCTTATGCATGCTTCGGTAACTCAAATTTATCATGACCTTTAAAACCTCAAGATCCTTTGGGTAACAGTGATCAGAACTCTGAGCTACAATTGCAGCAGGCCAGACTTTTTCTTCCCATGCACGTCTTACCGTGCCAGAGTTTGCCTGTGAGACACACTGCAGTGTTGGTTTCCACCCCATGCTGCTTTCTAGCTGAAAATCTCGAATAATTCGAGTTCTGTTCTGGTGCTATCCATCAGCCCTAATTCTTGGCAGCCCTGAAAGCAGCTACTTAAAAGGACTAATGGTCTTGCAAGGGAGTCACGGGACTTTGACTCACGGTCCCAGATTCAGCTCCAGGTTCCACCACCAGCCCCCACGCAGCCCCAGGCCTCTCCTTTGCCCCGTGCTCCTCCTCAGTGGCCCCACCACTGCCAGCAAGGACACCGAAACCCCTCTCCTCTTCAGCCTCCCTAGGCTTTAGACGATTTTGTGGAGGTTTCTGATACATTCAGGGTTGCCTTTGCTTGCAATTGCTCCTCTCAGCTGTCCTCAATACAAATACATGTCAAAGTAAGTGAAAATATTGGCACGTGAAAGGTTGATACACTAAAGCTATGCAAGTAGGACAAGCCATGCCATGGTTTCCTGCAGATTTACACCACCCCCCACCCCCGTGTCCCACACAGCTTCCCATGGGCATAACCTCAACCCCACGATCTGCACCCCCCTTTCCAACTTGGCTACTTTCACTCCTTTATCTTTTGCAGCCCCCAAATACTGCAAGCCCCCAGTACACGGCCCCCAAACTCCACAGCACCCTTTGGCCCCTCCTAAACAACGTCCCCTGGGGGGTCCACCAGGTCCACAACAGAACTCGGACTGGCCAGCAAGTTACCACCCACCAGGAGCAAAACAGGAGATCCCAAGCAAGGCTACTTAACTCTTGAACTGAACCTTCTTTTTTTTTGGTGATGTTTTATGACAGTTAGCTATAATAATGAATATTACAGTGATGAGCACAGAAGCTGGATTCATTACTGCCTTGTGACTCATTAAAGGTTTTTTCTAAACTGAGTAAAGTTTCCATAATTTTTGGACCACATTTCACATCAGAGCTACACTTCAAAAAGCGTTACAAATCAAAACAATTTCAATGACAACACTACAGGGAAGCACAAGCACCTGGCATTCAGAATGGCAAGAAATTAGGATTTATAAATATCCCACAGATACATTTAGAATTTTTTAATCCCTTTCACACTTTGGATTTCAACCCTTAAAAATGCAGGAAGAATGGTTCATTTTAAGCTTCTGGATTTTTTTTTAATTTATTTCCGTTTTGGCTTGTGATGTGGACAGATCCGTTCAATGACATTACACAGCACTGCTTCTGCAAGCAAAAGTCTGCTCTTTTCTATCCTACAGCAGTAAGAGCAAAAAAATCTCTTGCTTCTGACCCAAAGATCATGGAAAAGAATACATGTGTCTAAAGACAAGACTTGCAGACAGACGTCAAACCTTGTACTGGACAACAAAGTTGAAAAAAGCACACAAGCTTTGAGTTACACAAGCTCTTCCTTTAACTGTTTTTATTACTTTAATTTTCTGCATGGGAATAGCCATTTTCTTAAATACAATTCATAGCAAGTTACCTTCCTTATTAATTGCAGCTTATCACATTCATTTAATTCTGTATCTTTTTCTTTTATTCTCATCTGCATTTACAATGTTATTGAAGAGTTCGTGCTTCCAGGTAAAGATTGTTTTTTTGAACTAATAGGAAATCCTATGAGGTCTTACTGTTGCAGTTTTTCTCCATAACAAACCCTTCCGTTACATAGCAGATTACATACCTTTAAGATATTCCTTTTCTTTGTGACACACATTGTCTTCTTTTTAGAAAGTAAAATTTTCCTTACTAAGTCTCAGCAAGAGAAAGCGGGATTTTACAAAGCAAAAACCGAGAAAAACACAACAACTCATGGCACTCACAATTTAACTCACATTTCAAAGCCTTCTCATTTCCTCTCCCGCCTTTTCTTATAAACACCACAACTAAAACACATCTGTTTGCTTTGATTTTCAAAACTCTACTACTCCCAAATATGAGGAAATTTCTCTGCAACCCGCTGAGGTTACCGGCACGTTATAGCCTTTGTCCCCATATCGAAACCATCCAGCCTTTGCAGACTTTCTAGGAAGCACAAAACAACTTGCAGTTCAGATATTTCTTACGTCTGTCCTGGGAGTGGGCAAGCCCGAGACTCACAGACGTCATGGCCATCTCTGGCTCAAAGAGCATATTTCATCATACGCAACCAGGATGCACAACATACTGCTCTGTATCCACGGTCTTGCTTTCAAAACGGAAAAGGGGGAGAACCCTCTCGGACTGCATATGCATGAGAGTTATGCTGTTTATCTAAAAAAACACACCTACGCTATGTGTGAATTGTGTGCTTGTGCTCAGCCTTTAAGAGACCAGAGTTAAGACTTTCCAGTGCTGGCAAGCAGGGAGTCAGGCACTGGTTAAACCCCATGTAAGACTGTCACCTTTCCACCTCCTTGGAGGAGCAGACTGTTGCTACTGCATGTGACACCCATGAATTCTCTACAGACTAGGAGATTCTTGCTTTTCCAATCCTTCTTAGAGAACCTTCTTCCCAGTCCTTTAGTGGCCACTGTGGTATGGACAAGAAGATGCCCAGAGCTTGGTTTCCAAATCAGTTTGCCAAAATATAGTCTATACAGAGAGAAACCCGGAGGTTCCTAAACTCTCAACGTCTGCACAACAGGGCAAACTGGACCAAACCCTCAAGAAGCCAAAATACAAAGTCCTCACATGACCTGGAAACAACATGGTCTGAGATACCATCTTAGTCACGTGCACTCAGGACTACAGGCTCAAATTTGATGAGATTATTTGTCAACACTTGAAACTGTCCCTTGGCATTTTCCCTAAACTGATGGTGTCTCATAATTTGAGCCTAAAAGGACTTCTGGGGATGTTCACAAGCGCTGTCTCCTTTCTAGGGAGTATTCACCATGCCTGATGAAGTTTCTCCTTGTGAACAGTTGGAGCAGGAACCTATTCTCCTTCACCAGCTACCGACCCCAAATAGGCCAGCCTCCTAAGCTAAAAGCAGACTACATAACCCTCTTCATATCTAGCTCTCTTCTTTCCCTTCTCCTGTTACCCAGGGGCTTTCCTTGCAACACCAAGAGGTACTTTGAATCACAAAAGTCAACACATGGAAAGGAACCACTAGGCTTAACTAAAGGCAACTATTAGGCTTTCTAACTTCGGGCAGCCTCACACCGAGTTCAGAAGAGAACTGTGGTCTACACATCAGCTAATCGGTCAGGGACAAAGAAGAAACCTCTATTTCCTACTTTGAAGCTTCGATGATGCAGAGGAGCCTCAGAACCTCATCAGACTCTCGCACAACCGGTTCCCATCAGCAGTTACACACATGATCTTTAGGTTGCCAGTACAAGATGAAAAGTCAAATCTTAAATGGTAAGCAAGATCTACTTTCCTTACTGGTGCTACCTATGTGAACCTTAACGCAAGATTTACATGGCAGAAGAAAAAAGGTGTTAACGGGGAGAGGGAATATTCAGGTCAGTACAGATATGTTTTGCTACTCTATTTCTATTCCTCATGTAATAAAATTCAGTGTAAGTGGTACTTAAGCAAATCAGCAGCACAAGCAATAAACCTGGTCAGAAGTTTCTGACAATAAAAACATATTCTGCCCTCCGATTTTTTTTTTTTTTCGTTAAATTTGGAAGGAAATTTCACATTTCAGTATAAATCAGAGCATGTTAAAGACATTTCTAGGAAAAGGCACGTTTCCTACAGCAAAGCTCATTTAACAGTCACTTAACAGCAACAAACTTAAAGCCTTGGTTGGCAATTTCAATTTCACCTCTGCATGATTCATGTATCCTAGGGATAGGCCTGAGCAAGGGATTCTCCCAGAAAAAGACAGACTAATCAAATTATTTCAAGTCAGTCAGATATTCACTTTATGCCATCCGGCCCCGATGGCAAAATCTCTAGTAATAGAAGATCTTCCAACATTAAAAGAAAAAAAAATGTTCATGGGCTAAACACTGGCTTAATCAGAGCCAAGAGGCAAAGCTCCTACAGTCAGAAAGACATAAATATTATCACTGCCTCATTCTCGTTCCTAATCTTTCACGCTGCATTGGAAAGTGGCTTATATACATATATATGCACCCCATTTCAGACACACACTTGACAGAGCACAAAATTACCCCCACGTGGAAGGCAGCATTGCTACATTGCATCCCAGTGGCTGGCACGGAGAGGACAGATTTTTGCAAGATGCTGAAAGATCCCAGCACAGTGGCTGGGACTGAGCAACAAACCTGAAAAGGCTCGAGGCTCTCCACCCCTCTTTCTGAGCAGGTGGGCCATCCACATGTATCCAAACGTACATAGTCCAGAGGAGCAAAATTCTCCTTTCCAGTTTCTTTGACCCCCAGCAAGGAAGGGAGACAGAACTCAAGTCAGTCACCCCTGAAGTTTACAGAGGGCAGCACAGCAAAGTCCCCCATCATGCCCGCGTCCCCAGCCTTGTGCGCAGCCGTCGGGCAGGGACACCAGCCACTGGGCCACCGCAGGGATGCTACCCCGAGAACTGGCTCGCGAAAACGAAACGCCGCCCTGGGCCACAGCTGCAAATTCAGCTGGTGTGTTACTAAACCCTGTTGTTCAGCAGAACAACTGGAGCAGTCTGGAAACTTCTACCTCAGAAGAAATCTCCGCAGCCACGGCACCACCCTGGGTCACAGATGGGCTAATGTAAAAGGCCTGAAGACCTTGGCGTGAATTGTATTTTATGCACACATCATTTGCTGCTTTTATACAACGTGCCTAGCTAAAGACACCTAATCTGGTAAGTGATTTTTGGTGTAAATATTTCTTACCTCTGTCTCAACCTGGATTATAACGTGAAAATTAAGACGTTTGGTGAGCTTTCGCTCTAGTCTGGTTTCCAAAGGACAGGCTGCAGCATCAGTTTGTCTGCTGGGTATCTGCGCCACACGGCGCAGCAGCTGGCTAGTGGTGAAAAAACACAGCAAATAAGCAAATACCAGCTCTTGCCCCAGGAGTAGATAGGAAACATGGGGAAAAGATCAAGCAACGGTGCCGATAACTACGGTGGGTTATTCTCTTCCTCCTCTCCCACCAACCTCTCCAAGCTCCAACAGCTTCCATCTCTCCCTTGGGAGAGCCACTCAGCCCTCCACCTCCCCTGGTGCCCCTTCTCTACACCTGCCAACAAAGCTCTTGCTCTGATAATCTTTGAAAATGAAAATATTTCTTCTCAGCTATATAGTTTTGAAGTTGACAGCTTTTATTTCACAAACGAAGAACCTCCTGCACACTCGAAAGCTTGCCAGCCTTTCCCCCATGGTACCCTTGGCTGTAAGTAAAGGCACTGCCTCCTTTAAGAGCATCATGATGCCACCGTCGCCACTGCTATTTCCTACGTTCTCAAATCCAATGCAGAGGGCAGTCACATGCTCCTGTTTATATCTCCCATAATATAAGGCCCCTATTTATCAATAAATGCCTTGAGGTGCAGAGCAAAGCCCAAGCTAATAAAAATCTGCTAGGATTATCTGCTGGTGTTTCACATCAGCAACAGCAGTGGCCAGGGAAAAGTGAAGGGAAATGAGGATGCAGCAGAGAAAGTCCAAAGAGTAAAGAGCAAAAGGAAGGGGCTGCTATAGGTATTTGAAGAGTTGGGGAATGAGGAGGGAGGAGAAGGCAACAGAAGTAGAAGCCCAACTTTTCTTTTTTTTACTTTTTTTTTTTTAACTCTAATCCAAGGCATTAAAGAACGACTTAAAAAAAATATGCAGACAAACAAAAAAATGCTGTGTTTTGCTCAGTAAATAACTAACCATTGGAACCCATAGCTGCAGGATAACTACTGGAAAATAACTTGCAGTGATTAAAAAGGGATTAAATGGGTTTTATAAATAACAGTATCTGTTGTTAAACATGCTAAAATAAAATTACAAGAGTTAATAACCCATTTGCTTCGGGGCATAAACTAATCCTCATCTAAGGGTAGCAGAGATCTGCCTGCATGTCAGCTCGATATCTGGTGCAACAACTCCTCTCCATAGGCAAGCAATCTTTGCTTTTAATTCCTGACATTTAAAAATTGTCTTTCTTGCTTGAAAAAGAGAGCATGCTATTGTTCAGGCCTTCAACTGACCTCACATAATTAATTCTGGAGTTTACCAGATATATCATTCCCTTGAGGGACGGGGGTGAAATGCATGAAAAGGGAGGAAAAAAGTTTAATTGCTCCACACTTCAATATTCTGCTCTCCATTTCTTCAAATACAGTTTGTCAGGGCAGTATAACCAAGCACATGAGAAAATTCTCATAAAAAGCTTAAAGACATGAACAAAGCACAAAATCTATTAGTACTTTTCAGTGCAACAGTTCACCAGCCAAATCAGTTTACGAGAAAATTAGGTCTTTAGAGCAGGCAGCAAGGGAAGATTTTTGATATGTTAGAACAGAAGAATTTACTCTGCCTGGTAATAATTAAAGCATTATCTAATATCATAGCCTATTCTCAAAGATGGGATGGGGTTGAAGTACAAACTCTTTGAGATTATTATTCCAGCCCTCTCCAAACCCAAATCCAAACCCATGAACCTTACAAAACACAAGATGGGACACGACATGTCCAATGGTCCACTGTGGTTATGAATTTTTGGTTTCAAATGCCAGCTTGCTCTTTCCCACCGGTAAGACGGCTCCCATGCTGGAGACACTCCTCCCCTGGCTCAGGAGAGCTCCTGGAAGAATGAGTCTTGAACATCAGCCCTACAGGACTCATTCCACAAGTGACCTTTCCCTCTACACTGCCAGGCTACCCGCTCCAGTTTCATTGGTCTACAACTTTTTTATTATTATTTTTTACTTTTAGGGGGGTGCAAATTACAGCTGGCTCAGTTTGGCAATCCCAAGGGTCAACATTTGAACTGTGCTTTCAAAAAAGGACTTTGCAATGCTCCACTTCAACTCACTAGCAGGCCAGATCAAGCGTGCCCTGCGTCTTGTGAGTCTCTGCAAAGTTTGGCACTGACCACTCAACAGAGCAGTATCAGTGCTGGAGCCACATGCTAAACTGATAATCAAAGCAAGAAATATAAAATGTCTGCTAGAAAAAAAAAAACTCTGAAACTTAAATTAGTTTTACAGTAAATGCAAACATACTGTTTCAGACCACTGTATGTATATATTCCCTCCCCTCCCCTACTGCTGAAACAGCAAAGCATGCATGGCAGATGGCATGATTCATCTGAAAATTACTCTAGCAGCACTCTATTAGCCTCTAAGGAGTAAACTAGGATAAAAATATTCTGAATGTTAACTTAAACTAGGCAGTTGTCATGAGGAGTCATCAGGTCAGTCTACTTGCTTAGTTTGCAGAATTTTTCTTTCAATCAACAATAAGCATTATATATGAAGATACCGTCTTTTATTTGTTCTACGTACCAGGAATTAATACAGAAGCGAGAAGGGAAGCAACTGAGGGACAAAAAGGTTTATTTTCCCACACATAAGTAAAAAAGTACCAGCCAAAGTCAGGCCAAGAGCCACAGCACATCACGTTAACGATGGCACCAGCCATTTCTGGCAAGATGGGATAGATTCAGTTTCTAGAGACTGCACATCTTATCTGGGAGAACAAATTCCCACAGGCCCAGTAGCTGAATGTAAATCTGCTCAGTTGAAGACATGGAAGGGACCTCAAGAAGTCTATCCCCTGCCCCAAGGCATCAGCAATTATGTCCAAGACATTTGCAAGAAGCTGCTTGGTCCCTCCACCGAGGGAGCCAGCCCCCAGTCGCAGCCCCCCCAGCTCACTCCCAGGTCCACAGAGGACACAGGTAGCCAGCAGACGCCCCCGAGGGACTGAGTGAACGCAGCAAGGGGCATCACGCCTGTGCTGAGCTGTGGTCCCGCTCCGGGCTCCCAGGGTAGCACTGTCCACCAGCCCGGGTGACACGCAGGGTAACTCACCAGGGAAGTGACAAAACAAATGCCTTCATCACATTTAGTGTCAAGGCAGCCTTACCAATCAGCCTGCCCCAAAAATGCAGTTAGAGCATCATGCCATCAGTCTCCCTCCTTCACACAAAAGACAGGAGTCAGCAGTGCTGCACATCTTCTTCCAGAGAAATTAAAAACCATAGGAAGTAAGGAATTGGGTTCCCAGCTGCAAGGGACACCGAGCACTCGCTCACGGACCTGTTGGACTAGCACACAATGCCTCCAACTGAAACTCCATCACTCACTTGAAACAAAAGACACAAAACACACACTTAGATGGTGTGCTGACAGATTATACTGAGAGTACAAAAATTCACTACGGTGCAGGACACTGCCCCAGGACTGACTACTGTAACGTTAATTGCCTGGACTCTGGGTCCCAAGCTAAAACTCTCCTTTCCAAATAAACAGTCCACAAGAACCAATTTATTCTTTTTCTCCATCATCAATAATCCTCAGTCAACAGAAGCTGAATATTTGGTGTGCTATAATATGCAGGTTAAATAACCAGGGAGTGAAGCCAGTAACACAGTTGCCCTCATCTTTGGGGAGAAGGTGGTGAAACTGTGCTTAATGTCATCTCTTCAAAAAGGCGTTTTCTACATATGTATATGCTACCACGTCAGCCTCATTGCATAACCGGGTTGTGCAATCGTTGCAAATTCATTTACACCTTCATTTTTGTTCCAGAGCTCCAGAAGGGGGAAAGAGGGATCACTGTCAAAGGACGGGGTGGACTTTGCAGAACTGGTCTCCTCGGCCACAGGAGGATGGTCTGAAGAGAGGTCGGAGGCAGTGGGAGGGCACCAGGACTCCCTCACTAATGCCACTACCACTCACCCACAGCAGACGTTCGGAGCAAAGTCCTAGAAACCTCAAAGCAAAGGATGACTTCATAGCATCAGGGAATGACTAGCGTTGGCTTGGACTGCAAGCAGAGAAGATTATGGTTTCTCCTTTTAATACTTATTACTATGTCATTGCCACAGAACTGTAAAGAAGAAACAGGCAAGAGTGCAGTATCAGGTTTTTATAGACTGAACAAACTGGATTATTCAAGAGCGACTCAAGTTTCCTAACAAGCATGGAAAAGTCTGCATTAAGATAGCATCTCTCTATTTTCCCAAAATCAGTTGCAACAGGCTGCATTTTAAAATACTGCTTTAAACTCCTGTCCTCATTTTTATTTCAAGAAGGCATTTACTACATTTGTGGATCAACAGCACCAGGGACCAGACCCTAGACCAGCATTAATACTCCACCAGCTAGAGTATACACTCACACAATGTTAGGAGAGATGCTCAGCTCTTGCAGCAAAGGCAAACCCACAGCCGTAAAGATCTGACACCACAGTTTTGCTCAGGGGCTCTGTATATTCATCAAGGAAAAAGGGGAAATAAGGCAAAAAAATTAATCCCCCAGCTTGAGCCGAACGAGAAAGCTCCTGGTTCAGCCCCCTCCGTCCCTCTCTGAGGTTTCCTAGCATCGTGCCACCTGCATTTAAAACACAGAAGTGCCTTCCAGCTCTGCCTTAATGCCATCCCAAGGATGGCAGGGCCAAGATACCGTAACAACTATGAAAAAGTGAAGCTGCTCTGAGTTAAACATGCAGTCACACTCTGGGTTTTCACATCTAAAAAAAAAATTAAACCTTTTCTTGGTATTGCTTCCTTCACTATAGATTTCTAGTTATTAACCAAGATCTAAATAGATCTAGCTAGATAAAAATATGTAGTGCATTTTTATTTATGTTTGAGTTATATAACACAATTTGATCAGATCACACGCGAGGCTGTATCCTCACCCCGAATTTCACACAGCTTCTGGTTTGAGCTGCAGATCCGTCAGCTGAGCAGAGCTCAGCTCAAAGAGGCAGGGCTGAAGTAGGACAAGCATAGCAGTGGCGACAGGCAGAGAGCAGCTGCAAACACCTGAGCCAGATCTGGCTCTGGCAACTTCACCTTCCTTAACATCACCACAAAACTCATTAAAAAAAAATTAGTAGTAATACTAATGAATCTAATCAATAAACATTTATCTTGGAACAGCACTTCCATCATGAATCTTTCACTTTAGCACAAGCATTGCTTTCCTCACCTGAACCTCCGGAGACACTGAAAGACTTTACTGAGGAATAAAGGCAGCAGCACGGTATCCTCGGGAGAGGCCAAGGGATGTACCTTAACCGCTTTAAGTAGCGAGGAACATATGTGGTGCATCACTACAAACTTCTCCCTGTAACTGCTAGGAGGAAATGTGATTCCTTTCCCTGACCTCCTCTTCACACCTGAGCAGCAGAGAAGTACCCACAAACGGGCCCGACAGACAGCAGCATTTCAGCAGGGCCCCGCCAGCGGGCTCAGCTCCCGCACAGAGCAGCCGCCGGGTCACAGCTCCGACACCCAGAGAAATCTGCACAGCAGCACCCTGCCAGCATCAGGGCAGAAGCCAGGCTCCGGGCTTTCCCGAAAAGCCTTCTGCTCACACCTCCCCACCTCTTCGCGCCTTCCAACGCTTGCATCTGAGAGGACTGCCGTTCAGGGCAGCTGGGAGCAGCCCTCGCACCCGGCCCCGCAGCGCTCTGATGCTGGAGCCTCACAGGGCAGTGCTGCAGGGGAAGGGCGCGAAGGAGGAAAGGAAAGAAGAGGGGGACTAACCAAACAGTTACAAATTACA
>NW_008824368.1:1525810-1534239 GCF_000699105.1 Pygoscelis adeliae
GCCACCAGGATGCCTTCAGAGCCAGGTTTTCTGGGAGAAGGGGTTGTGGGGGTTGCAAACAATTACATTTAATTTGAAGGTTCACATTTGAAGAGAATATTTTTGGAAAGAGAAATCAACACGTTAACAGCGAGCAGAAGCACGAAGCACATAATCCTTTCACATCCTGACAGGGGAGAACTGCGGAGGCCTGCTATGAAGCATCTCTGAATAACAGCATCTTCATTTTTTGAATATCTAATTAGGAGTTTCTATATATTGCAAAGCACCGCTATAAGATATAATTTAGTTGGCAAACACTAAAGATCTCTCTGTCTGTAAATATGCTTTTGGCAATCAAAATTTAAATCTGGATATATATATCTGAGATATGTACGGCACAGGTACTTTTTTTTATTCTAATAATTACATTCAAATTAGCAGATTAACTTGAATCAGTTTTAAGCAAATGCAAGCTACAAGCAAATCAGCCTCCACCACCACAGTGTATTTTTGGATTGCTAGTATCCTTACTCCCTTTAGCGGCTTCAAATACATTTAACATATATTAAAGGGCAGCAGATGAAGCGAAACAAGTTTTGTCTAATTCTAAGAAGGCTACAGATGCCAGAACTTAGCACCGACTCAGACTTGAAACTCACACATGCCAAAAAAACATTTGCAATTGCGCTAATTCCCACTGTGGGAACTGAAAGGCAGCTTCATATAACACAATGGGCAACAAATTCATTCCTTTAATTTCAGTCGCCAAATTTTAATTAATTTCCATCCAGGCAAACATTAAAGCGTTTCTGCTGATCTTGCAGGATGTAAGCTCATTTGCACAATAAATGCGGTCTAACAAGTCACCACATTTATAGCAAGTTGCTTCAGTCTTATCTAACTGCGTAGTTTGAAAAGACAGTGATGGGTAAGTGAAACTCCACCCACGTCACAGTTTCTGGAGTTAAGCATAAGAAAACTGAAGAAGTTGCTACCTTCTCATTGCAAGCGAGACTGCCAACAGTATTTGGACAATTAGAGTCCATATCTGAACTACACATATGGCTCTTGGTTAGGAAGGGGGGGAAAAGCATGCAATTTTCACTTCAATTTTCTTCTACAAAATGAATGTCCGTATCCCAATGCTCCAGAGCTCCACTTCCCAAAAAAAACAAAGTCAAAGACCCTCTGCTGCCCGCTCGCGGTAACTGCCAAAAAGGAAAAAAAAAAAAAGGAAACCAAATCAAACTTGAATTAAATTGTATAAATTTAAATAGGTCAGCATATAAACAAAACAGTCGCAAGTTCTGCCTGTGCCAGGAGGCACATATCGCTGCAGCATTAAAGCAGAGACCGTCAGCAAGAACAGGGATTCCCCGGGAGGTGGATCTGCCAGCAGAAGGGCAGCGGGGCAGCCAGGGAATCAGCCTGCACATAGCGGCTGCTGCCCATCTACGCACGGCCAGCTCCAGCCCAGAGATTTAAGACCAGCTCCAGGTGAACAGCAGCGGTGTAGGGCCCTCCCACATATAGCACTTTTGCTCACTTGCTGCACTCCTCTGCAACATCAACAGCGGAGCGAGAGAGCGGTGCCCCGGCTGCTCAGCTACCGAGCTGCGGAGCTGCGGATCAGCCTCACCAGCAAGCGGCTGCCCTGCGCATCTCCCGTCTTTATGAACCTTCAGCTTTCCCCCAAAACTACAGTCTCCATGGAGAGCACAAAGGCTGCTTACATGTATAACTCCTTCAGGTATACACACTGCACATGACGAAAATTTCATTCTGGTACTAACTAAATTAAAAGGGGGGGAGGGGGGGGGCGTGTCTCTAACATTTTTAGAGGGAGACGCCAACACCCAAGAAGCAGAGAGCAGCCCACTTCATCCTTTCACGTCTTGACGCAGGAGAAGCATGGAGGCCTGGCATGAAGTGGCCTCTGAACGATAGAGATTAAAAAAAAAATGAAGATGCTAATTAAAGAGGAGCTCTTACATATTACAAAGCATGCTAGGAGATATCATTTAGTTGGCAAATACTATGGGTTAAGGGCACCTCTGCTTGCAAGCACTGTTTTGGCAATCAATCCAAATTTAAATCTGAATATGTACTATTTTAGAGACCGTGTCCCACACAGACACAGTACGTTCTCTCAAGTACGCAAGTGCCAGGCTCCAGAACTTACACCCCTTAGACGTATGCAACAAAAACAGCCTTGACAAAACAAAAAAGGAGCCCCACATGCTCAGATCACCATGAACCTGGGCTGCAGTTAAGATAACGGCAAAGCACTCAGGGAGACATGGGCTGCTTAGAAATGCCGTCACAGCCATCCCTGGCACGCTGGCTTGAAGCCGGCAACGGGACTGAATGCACTTCCAGCTGCATGGATTCCTAGCATTCCCAAAAATTAGGTTTCTAAGGCTAGAACAAGAGAAGACTTGTACCTTTAAGTTTAATTAACTCTAGAATAAGACCTGTTTTCAAACAGAACTATAACATCATTGATACTGTGCAGTGATGCAAGATGCCTTTAACAACAATAAGTTGTCTGAGCAAATCAAGTGCTACCCTCCGCTCCTCCAGCAAATTTCTAATCTCTGTCTGATGTGGCAGCTGTCAGAGTCCCAGGAGGTTTTCAGTGACCACATTTTTAAACCTAGCTACTTCTGGTCCCATGTACCACAAAGCAAAGCATTGCTAAACCTTTACCATTTACTGCAGAAGTGCTTCAAAACTAAATACATTTGCCTCCTTAGGTTATTATTTTAAGTGATCTGGTAAAGATCAGTATCCACTATCAAAATCTAGCGCAAGCACGAGGCCTAATGAAGTTCTTCACAGATAATCATCAATCCAGTAAAAGCAGCTGACTTCATTCTTTTTATTCCTCCACCTCCTCCGTTAGGAATGGAGACCTACCAAGAAACTACATGATACAGCTGCTGCACTGCTAACTTAAGACGTTTGCGTATCACAAACTACGGTACAGGAATGAAGCACCTTTGTTTGATGAACACACGTGAGTAACATTTACTAAATATATTTAGAAATAATACTTAAATTTATACTCAGTAATACTCAATTTATTTCATGCTGAAGCTCTCTGTGGAGCAGCAGAGGTGCTGTTCTTCAAAATGTGACTCTTCCCAGTGCACTTCATCCATTTCTGAAGTGCAGCCTACCATCACAAAGAGCAGTGTTTCCCCAATATTTAAAACCCATTTTGGCACACCAGACTTACAAACAAAATGCTACAAAATTTATTAAAGTATTAGTATGTACTACCATATGCTTAACTATGACTAGCTGCAGCCAGCATCAGTGAATTTGAAGTTCCTTCTTCATAGCAGTTGACAATAAATATATCTCTTTTACATATTTCTGAAAGAGGAAAACAATAAACTATTTACCAGATATCTTCGGTATATATTACTTCAGTATTCATTACTCAAGGTTATAAAATCATTTCCATTAGAAACCCTTGTTTCATATACTAACTTTCTCCCAAAACAGAAGGGGCTGAAGGTTGAATCTCTGTAGCCGCAGCCCTACATATTTCACAAATCTGTGGCTGCAAAATGTATCAGCTTTTTTGTTCCAAAAACCAAGCACTCATTTTACAAAATATTCACCAGTTGTGTAAACAGAGGAGCATATATTTAGGTAGTATTATGCTTTGGAAACTGAAAAAAGTGAACAGACATCTCAAGAGTACATCATTTCTGGAGTCTTACAGAAAACCTAAAACACCAAAAATATTGCCTGTTTTATTGTTGATAATTGTATTAAAACAAAAAAAAAACCTCACATACCTTACCTAAACATCTTTATCCCCCTGTACCCCGCTGCTTCCCCTTTCCATCCCGGGCAGCAAAAGCCCCAGTTCCCTAAACCACCAACTATCACCGACAACTTGTGAAACAGTGTAAGTGATACAAAAATAATGATAATAAGGAAGCAGCTGAGCGTGTCGTAAGGAATATGGTGGCAAAGAGAGCAGTTACCTCATTTTTGTATTGAAGTTCTTTAAAGTCAGGCACTTCAGGAAAATTTAGCTCATCGTATCAGTATACAAAGCCACTCAGGCATTTTGTTTTGGTGTTTAATCTTACCTATAATCATACAAGTAACTGAGCAGACATCACAGCAAATAGAAAATGGGCAAAGAAAATGAAGAGTATTTGCAACACATAATTCAAGACCCTGATGGGAAGCTCAAAACCACCCATGAACGCTGGGACACATCGCACCAGACAGCACAAGCCACTGGCTGCAAGCGCATCTTGAGCATCCCGGCTGCGGAACGGCGACGCGGTCCCTCCCGGCTGCAACCTGCCTGCCGCGCCGCAGGATGGGGCAAGGGAAACCGACGCGCCGCCCCAAAAACGGGGCAGCAACATACAGGTTTGAGGCCAGAGTGGGCTTTTTCCTTCAAGCAAGGGCAGAGGCCAAAAGGGCAAACATAAAAGGAGAAACAGAATTAAGTTTAAAAGGAACAAACGGTTAAGGGCCAGCATTGCGATACAGCTTCGCCATGAGTTATTTGGGCACAGGCAGGGAGAGCACCTTGCACCTGCAAAGATTAACTTGAACTTTCCATACCTGAAGCTTCCCACTTACTAAGCAAAATGCAAGCTGGTGACTCACAGACAGACAAGGAAGGCTGCTACGAAGGACTTTTCAGTGGCAGTGAGCAGATATGCAAGCCACTAAATAGTAAAACTCACAGCGGGGTGGGCAGAGGCCGGAACTGGTCTGGCCATTTCTCCGAGCGTGCCTCTGCTGAGATCAGGCGTCGCAGCAGAGCAGATGCAGCTACAGCTTCCAGCTGTTGAAGCTATTACTAGTGCCACATGTAAAAAGGTATGACTGTAATCGCATTTAAGTTGACAGAATCCAGAAATAGAAAACCAATCATAAATACTTATATATGCGTATGCATGTGTGTGTGCTGCATGCGTGTATAATACAATGCACGATCTGCTCCACAGATCACCTAGGGAAGCATCTAAAGGGACGGAGGTAAATGCCTACAGGTGTTGAGGGAATACACAGCAATTCTTCAAGGCAATCTTCAACTGTGATATTTGCATGTAGAAAGAGAAATGTGTGATAAAAACCTCAAATTTCACTTTAAATAAATTGTATAAATTTCCACGATTTAAATGGTTCACTGATCTCGAATCAAAAGCTTTGGACAACTTCTGTGAATATTATTCTTGATTTCTAAAAGTCTTTCAAACATATACTTTATACTACGTGTGGCTTTTGAATCAAATACACCACAACCCAGAATTTAATTTTGCATGGAGACTACTACACTATAGAATAGAGTCATGACCACAGAGTGTTGCTACAGTAAGGCCACCCAAAGCCCCGGTCCCACGCCTGTTTTGTTCTCAGGCTTCCAGTCTTACATCCATTCATCCTTCTGCAGCTAGATATCATCTGTTCTCATTCCTTCGGCAATGGCAACAAATAAATTTAGGTGATCAAGTTTCCTTGGGACTAGAAGTCGAGGAGGTGTAAATACCCATGCGACCTTAACACCTGCCACTGTGAAAAATAAACAACTCATCCACCCCAAGATGAGTGCCACCAAAACTCTGTGTTTTCTGTTTAAGAAAAATTATAGGTTTTGATTTGAACCCATTTTCAAAAGCAGGCTAAAAGGGTGAGACTATTCAAGGAAGCTCAGCTGTGATAGCTCCTTTATGATAAATCTCAACAATCTTGCCATAAAGCAAAGACATCATGAAATATGCACATCACAGAGATGTTTTATACTTTATATACGATGATTAGCCAAAAAGCTATCAGATTTGAGTAAAGGAAGAGTTATCTACAGCTGCGGTGAAGTTCTTGGAGGACTATAGACTGTCTTAAGCCCTATGTCTCCCACTAGCACAGGTAAGGGAAAACATTGCTTTCACTTGACTACTACTAGGAGAAAAGTTTCATCCTTCCATGCAACTTTCACAACAATTTCTTTGTTATCTCTGAACCAGATCTTGTTCTTGCTTCAGCTTTCTCTGAGCAACGCTGGTCGCTATCAGCACTCGTTCACATTCAACAATACAGCAGGTCTGGCAGAGCACATCTTAAGTGCTTCATTCAAGGTAGCCACCGCATGGGGGGTCATGCGGACTTTGCTCCCCTAGAGTTCAATGGGGTGGTTTGTTTATAAAGCAAAGTTTGTGCTAAGAAAGTCTGGAATAAACTACTTTGTATGTATAACTGAGAACAATTTTACCTACTTTAATAAGCTACTACTGATAATTTTGTTACTACCTTTGACTTCTACTCATATTTAAAAAGCCATTTTTGTTGGAAAGTTTTTACCTGAAGAACTTGGATGCTATTCTGAGCTCCCAACAGATACTGTTGACACCACTGAACTTCTTCATTCAGTGAAAGACAAAAAAGCAGCTCAACATCAGATGTTAAATCAGGGCAGTACACATTCACAAACATTAGAGCAGTTAGCCCTCATCTTCTGGGTGAGGAACACAGCCTTGCCACTATGCAGAAAGTGCACATTCTTTTTAATTTCTTATGCATTTCATAGATTTTGTGTATAATTTGATAGGTGCCTTGTTACACTTACAAATATGCAAACTCCAACAAGATGAAATGTCTCAAAGCTTTACTTAAGGGGGGGGGAACCCACCCTCTCTTTCTCAGACTGCGAAACACCCGCGCACAATGTACTCCCGGCCCTAAGTCAATGCCAGACTCTAACGCGAACCCGCGCTCCCTCTGTCAGCAGAAAAGTCCACCGCTAATCTGTGCTCATCGCCGGAGCGATGCTCCTCCTCTGCCAGGGCCCTCGGCTGAGTCAGGCTTCGCTCCCAGCTCTGCGCCCGCACCTACAGCAGCTCCCTGGCCCCCAGAGCACGAGCAAACCAACAGCTCCCGAACTGGAAGGGGAAAAAAAAAAAAAAAAAATTCCTTCTTCAAGCTGAGCCATGGGTAAGTGGTGATAGACGAGGCAAACGGGCTGCACGCCTCAACCGGATCAGTTATAGCATTGACACCCAGGGGCTGCCAGTAACTAAACCTGAAAAGGAGTTTAAGAAACGTTGCATTTATCTGGCTAAAGTGGTAAAACCTGCAATCATATAACTTTCTGAGCAGTCTGGCAGTGACCCAGCCAAAGGAAGGGATTAGGGCAACATGTGTCCAATGCAAAACACAGTAACTACTTAATTACGGTAGGAGCGTACATGTGTATTTACCCGCTAGCAGTGGCAGGGTACCTATTGCACTCTACCAGAGGGTACCACAGCCAAAAAACATACCGGTAACGGCTGCCCCTGTCACACCGGAGGTATGTGGGCATAGGAAGAGCTCACGCTGTCAGAAAGAGGAGTACAAGACTTATTTGCTGAAGCACCACAGGAAGAGCAGCAATAAAATAGGAAGCACCTAATAAGTTACACAGCTAGCAGAGTTTCTTATTTGCTCACTTGAATTTAGGAGTTCTTTGCTTTGATTTTATTTTGGTTTGTTTGGTTTTCAGTTTTCTTCTACTCATTCTGAAATTGATGCATCTTTCTTTTTTCAAGGAGACTGAAATACCACTGGGAAAAAACCCAGCATTTTCAAGTGACAAGTTACCTTATTTAAAAGTTGTCAGTTATCAATCTTTTCACTCCTATTAAGGGTTTTCATGAAATATGTCTTCAGACAACTATCCTTTAAATTTTTTAGTCAAACACATCGATAGAAACTAACAAATTACTTTTAAAAGCCTTAAAAGCCTTCAGCTAAATATGAGTTTAAGATTAGTCTGCATTTCCTTAGCAGGATGTTGCTTACATCTGGAAAAAAATCTGATGAACAAACACTCCTAGCTACGCAATTAAAAATACATAAATACACTATTTGAGTTGACTTTTTTTGAAAAGGCAAATAATACAGATACTAGAAAGTGAAGCGAAGAGTTTGGCTGGCCCCAACAGGACAGAAGTCACGAACACACCAGGACGCGCCGATACTGTGCTAGGTGCGTGCACCTCACACATTTATTGCCATCATTTAATCCCTCGCAGGGCGGAGGAGGCTCTGCCTTTACACAGACGGCTAAGGCTTATTCTGACAACGCTGTCACGCAACAGTGCCACGAAACTATGTGCTCTACCTCCACCACGAGCAGGGCCACAGGTGGGTGACATTTGCTCGACACAGGCCTTGGAGGAAGAGGATTTGTTTGCAGCAGCGTTAAGTGTTTGCCACCCACGGGGATGCACAGCTGGAGGGTACCACACAGCCACCACCACGGTGGGCAAGGGCCAGCGTGGCCACACAGCCCCAGGCGAGGCAACGCCAGGCTCAAGGGCCACCTGCCTGGGAGGGCGGCCAGTGCCTGCGGGGCCCCCCAGGACCTGGCAAGAGGGTCCTCCCGGGGACCTGGGGGTGAGGCAGTGCTCCGGCAGCTGTCCTTA
>NW_008824368.1:1534277-1534481 GCF_000699105.1 Pygoscelis adeliae
CCCCTGCCGCCAGCAGGTTACGGCTACCAGCCTGCTACGGGTACAGAGGCTGCGCCGCAGGAGGAAACTGTCCCACTATTTAACAGGAGAAAGACGCTCCCGCAACCCAAGTTTAACAAAGCCTGATCAAGACAAATACAGCGGCTTACTCATTAAACACACGGTATTTTTGCAACCCTTGTCCTGCCTCCGCTCTTTCCCCAT
>NW_008824368.1:1536760-1539407 GCF_000699105.1 Pygoscelis adeliae
TGATAAACCTCCTCTTCGGCTGAGCGTGTTTTCACACCGTGAGCTGGCGTTTTATTCCGTGGGCAGGCACGGGAGCTCGGGATAATTTCATTTTAAGTCAACTAATAAACATACTTCATATTTTTCCCGGCAAACCCCAAGGCCACCCAGTTTAGTAAGGCTTGCATTCCCCCCTTCCAAAGAGGCAGCAGTTACAGGACATGCCACCTCTGCCTCCCGACCCCATAAACATACAAAGAGATATATGTTCGAGGCAACACAGAAGTGTTATTCTGTTTAAAATTAAAAGGAAGACGTTTGCTTAAGCTAGGGAAACGATCCCAGGGATGAGGATCAACACCTTGTTCAAACTGGCAAACCGTACTTTTTAGAAAATCTGTTTTGTTTTCAATAGGAGGAGTGCTTTTAAAAAACATACTTCAGACACGGCTTAGTAAGTCACAAAATTCACAACTAGCCATGGCATTTGATGTTGCCTGTCAAAGAACCACTAGAGCGGGGTAACTGTCACTTGTTGAGCCAGCAAACCTGTTACTCTTCCCTCCTCTCTGCATCAAGGCAGAGAGTGTTAATGTTATTTAAATGCGGCTCATTGTTCCTATAAAAATATTTTCTAAAAATGAGTAACAATAATGAAGGAGAGAGAGTGTAAGACTGGATTTAGGCCCACAGCATATAATTTAGTGACAGATCATACATCTACATACACATGCTGTCTATTATGAAAACACTTTTTAAGACATGCGATGACACCTAACTGTATAGTTAGTGCAACATATGCATAAGTGCATAGTAACTAATCACATTTTAAAGCACTGGTTTTGTCATGTTTATTTTCCCAAATGCCAAAGGTGATTATACCTTATTATAGGTTGGCTGCTTGTCAAACTTCAGAGTTGCTTTGCCTTTAAGTCGTTTCTGTTTTCCAAATCCTGCAAAGGATTCAACCCACAAATTTATATTGTTTAGCCTACGGATTTTAGAAAACCCCCCTTTTTTTCAGTTTTTTAAAAAAAAATAATCTACCTAATAACTTGCATGCCACGTTTCACCTTGGAACAGCTTTATCCGGCAGCGTTACACAACTCGGCTACAGTAGTTGCCCTGCAGTAAGGGAGAGCACCCTGCCTTGGAGAAGCAGAGATTATATAATGGTGAGAAGCAGCCAGGGACGCGCGGTGAATGGACGTGTTTAAATGGGAGCCAAAACAAAAGAAGTGCCCAAGAACACTGAAACGTTTTCGTTCTCTTTCCTTGGCGTCTGAGAAAAAAGGTCTAAGAGCCAGGCTGGCACCTATCCTGCTAGAGGAAATGGATTTATTACCCAGGCTTTCTTCTAAGGGTCTTTTTTTAAATCTTGCACTCCTTGCTTTTTTATTTTGTCAAAAGTAGAGATGTTATTCCCTGACCTATATTGGTATACACAGATGTTGAAAAAAAAAAAAATAGCTTTCCTTTGTCAGATGCCAACTGTGAAAACTGGGAAGAAAGCTACTGCTGGGAGATTTTAGGAAGCCCTGGTGTGTTCGTAGTTCAGGCCGGCTCGTTTTGCAGGATAAGGGTTGTATTGCCCTTTCTTGGCCCTACATGGCGTTGCCGTTGCTCACCTCACCTTCTTGGTGGGGCTCCGCTACGTTTGTGCCCCATGCCGCTGCTGTTCTTGCAGCGCAAACCTTAGCAGTGAATAAAGAGAGCAGTTCGCGGTGAGGGGTGAGGGACATGGAGGTAGAGAGCGATGAAACCAGAGCCTTCAAAATGCTGCATTTGCTCGGCAAGTGGGGCCCCGTGACTCACAACGCAACAGGCAGAGCTTAGCTCTGCCGCGGGGATTTTGACTATTGCATGCTATCAGCTGGGCCCGGGTCCACCGAGGGTTGGAAGAAGGATGAAGGCTGATGAGACGATGCTGTGCGCTTTCCTGGGATGAGTAATCCAGGCAGTCTGCTCAGACATCGGCAGAACCGCCTGGGTGAGTGAGTCCTTCTGTAAGGCCCCCGTCCACGCGTACGCGATCCTCTGCTTTCCTCATAGGTTTTCTTCTCTCCAGCAAGTATTTGGGGATTGAATCCTTTCACGTCAACCAATTTCAGAGTCAAAGCAACGAAGTGACACACATGCCATGCACAATATGAGGGCCACGCAAGCTGCATGCTGTAAGCTCGCCTGCACCACTCTCCAACACCGTTGACCATCCTTAGGACATGCTGCCACGAACAAAACCACCCATTCGGCTGCTGAAGGGGGGCTTCCCCCTCCTAAAGCAGCTCAGCACAGCGATGGCTCAGTACAAGAAATTTTACCGCATCTACAAATGACAACGTTATGTTTATCTCATCTCCCACAATGCCGAAATGCTGATGGATGCACCACAATTCATTTTCTACTCCCACGGTCCTCCTCCTACACTCCACCTTTTCATTTCTCTACTCCTACTCCTGCTCCCATTTTCCACTTCTCTACAATACAATATCTCCTATCATCCTTAGCATCACGTTATATTTTTTTCAAATTAAAGACTTGAAGATTGCCTTTTATCATCACTGGAATAAAGCACAGCCTTCTATTCATATTCCAGGTTCGAGGCAGCCAAAATAAAGGATCTATACTGTCTTTTTACTACCGTCTGTATAATTCACTCTCTGACGTT
>NW_008824368.1:1539468-1543872 GCF_000699105.1 Pygoscelis adeliae
ATGTACAGCTCTTTTTTCTACATGTATGTGTGCGCGGTGAGAGAGTACAAATGTTGTAACAGAACAAAAAGCAACGATGACATACCAGTGTGCGCTGGGTATCGTAAGAGCTGGGAGAAAGCTTATTTTCTGAGGAAGGATGGGGGAGTTCAGCACCTCCAGTTTCCTCCCACATCTCTCAGAAGGGACTGACTTCGGTTTGTAGTCCGGGTGGCGTGGCACCTCAAGCACATCCCCTCCCAGCCCAGGGTGACTGAAGGTCTCCCCACACAGTAGGGTTTGGACATGTCCCAGCTGGACGGGGCATTCGCACTGCCCAGCTGAGGGAGTTCAAGGTGCCTGAAACTCTCCCAACCAGTCTGAGAGTTCGTACACAGCCGCTGGAGAAAGGCAGCCCCTTGGCAGCGCATTTCGGAGCAGGAGCTTAACTTCACCGCTGTGAGTTACCTCCTGGGAGTGCGCATCTCTCCCCATCAACCACACGAACCACAGGGGGAATTTAAGGATCTGCTAATCCCTTGCCACGATTCGGTGATGCTAATGCCCCCACTCACTTTACATCCTGCCCTTCGCCTCCCGCCTCGCACAGCAGCATCCACAGGCAGGTCAGGGTCCGGCTGGCCCAGGGAGAGGGGGGTGTCGCATTTAGGGTCACTCTGTGGTCGATGGAGGGAAACACATCCCCCCGCAGGTGATTTGCCACTCCAGATGGCGGAGCTGACTGGCCACGGGGATGCCAGGCTCTCGCTCCGAGTAGTTCACACGCATTTTCAGCCAGCTGCCTTCAGGCCAGCAAATCCCACCCATTGCATTTTATAGCACATAGAAAATGCGTAATTGCCACTTCCCCTGCTGTCATGTCCCTTGGATTTTCAGGGCTCCAGAAGTGTCTGGTGACTTGCTGCAAGCCAGAAGTGATGGACAGGACGATGCTGATCTCAAGGAATGACTTGCTCAAGCAAAACAAGTGGCACTCAGCCTTGCCTGGCACAAACTTTTACATTATTTCTTGTTATCCAATGTACGCTATCACCTATACACCCCAGAAGGGTGCAGCCCTCCTGAGCTCAACAGTAAGAAAAAGGCCGTGCCGTACAGCGTCAGGCTAACAGGCTAACCGGGCACTGCGGAGAGATGGCAAAAGAAAGGCAAAATGATTAGTCCTACTTTGCAGGGCCACCATGAACTCACATAATGTGCAGAGAACCGCACAGAGGAAGTTAAGTGCAGAGACAGACTTTGAAGCCAGGTCTACCAAGCCCCAGTCCTTAGGCTTAAAAAAATTTGTGTCACCAAATAGTTATCAGGGTACTTGCTGGTGAGGGGTTTGAAGTTACCTTGTCTCAGCTCCACCTCCTGCTACGCACAGGTGAAAATCCTGAATGCTCCCAGTAGAGGCAGCAAGGCCCTTCTGGATTTACATCTGTATGGCTGGAATTAGGGCCAGGAGATCTTCGTAAATGCTGGCTGCGGTGCCTGCCTGCCTCACTGGACACATTTCAGAGTTGAGAACTGCTGGATTCTCGCACAGTGTGGTGCAGCTCCAGTCCCCAGAAAGTCTCCACGCAGCCCACCCCTTCTTCTCAGAGGAGATGGGGAACCACGGTTGGAGATGTGAGTGCTGCCCAAACGCCGTCTCCTTCACCTCCTCACAGCCTGCCGTGGGGAGCCCGGCTGCTGTTAACTGGGGCTCTCACAGCAGCCGCTGCATCCTCCTCCTCCTCCTCTTCTTCACCGCCAGCAATCAACAGCAAGTCTCCAAACTGGACAGCAACAACCCGCAGCCTACCCCCTCCTCCTCCACCAATTTCTCTATAGCAGCTTTGGTGGCAGGGAGCGGCCGCAGGGCTCGGCGGGCGCTGCTGCGAGGAGGAAGGGCGAAAGGGGTGAAGGCAGGGCTGTGCTCTCCAGCCTGGGAGATGGAGCTGCGGGGGGGTGGGCTCCCAAAATCTTGGTGCAGACCTAGTGGCTGCTGAGGTTGGACCACCCTGGCTTAAAAGAAATGCCGAAATAAATATTTAGTTAAATAAATTAAAAAAGGATTTAGTAAAAAAAAAAGTATGTTTTTTTTAAATAGCTAGTAAAAATATTTACGATGTATTTTTGGACAATTTCCTTTGATGTTGTTCATACATCATTTGCCCTCAGCATCTGCAAAAACGTAAACAATTAAGATTTCAGGGCAAGGTTTCAGGGAAACCATTTCTAATTTGCACTATTTAAAGGAATCGGAATTTAATTTTAAATTTCCTTGTTCATGTCAGAAGCACTCGTATGCTTTTCCAGTCAAAGAAAAGAAATAATAATACGACTTTATTGGTTGGTGTGATTAACGCAGCTCGAATTCCTACTAGGTGTGGCTCTTACTTAGCATTTGGACAAAACTGTATTCACTGAATAAGCTCAAGTGTGGCATACATTACTGGGAACCACAGTCTGCTGCCACATTTCATAAACAGAAGAAGAAGGTAAGCTGAAGAAAATATTTGACACAAATTCATCTCTCAACTCTCTCACAATCTAGGCTCAAGACCTCCCATTTAAATATATATCCTCTCGCACCCACGTATACACATCCATAAGTGAAAGACTGAAGTACAATATGCCCGAGAAATGATCCTTACCGGGGTCGATACGATAAATACCGAAGGTAGTGTCTACGTAGCGATATCTGTTTTTAATGTGTCATGTGCAATCACTGGCTGTGATGTAAAAACAGAAGGCAAGAGTTTATCAGGTTTCAGATTCAGCTGAGTCACCCGGCCCACCCCTATGCAAAGGCCAATGTGCCTGGAAGTAAACACAGTTCAAGTGGTATGTATGTTTTCCAGGGTGTTGGGTTTCTGTTTTGTCGTAAATATGATCTATTACAATATTCTCCCACATCCTACAGTCAATGTTTCAACATTTTCAGGTGCGTTTCTCATTTCTTGTTTTCCTTGATATATTGCTGGAGGAAAAACTGACTGGCTTCGCATGATAGCTTTTGTATATTAAATAATTTTATTGTGTTTGAGCAACAAACTGAAAACAGGACGCTTGACAGTTATGGTATAATCAGTGGTTTCTCTTCAGCCTGTAGGAAGGAAAATTCATGGCATGGTACAATGCAATGCTTGACAACTATTTCATCTTCTTCTCCTTTGTTTCACTGGAGAACTGGTAGCTAGTTGTCATCAATGAGAAAAATAATGTAAAGCCAGGATCAGCACAGAGGCTGTGGCATAAGAAAGGTTTACTTTTAAAAACAAATATATTTTTCCATTGTTGAATTCGCACTTGGAAAGCATATTTATATATGTATACAACTGTATTTGCATACAAATGAGTGCATTATGTATACGCTACACAATTGGATATGCATGGTATCGTTATATACATTTTACACTAGACATATAGATGGACACGTGGTTAGACAATAATAGTTAAGACAGTATTTTGACATATATGCATATATTCCTACGCTGCTGGTGACTAACACATTACAGAAGGCAGTGTTTGGGCAGGATGCTCAATAGGTAAGGTTTGTAGTGTACAAATACTGTGCACGGTGTAAATGTCCACAGCAGAAGGACGACAACCCCAGGCAGTTACACTCTCTTTCTTCTTGTGAAACACAGTAACTTTGTGCTTTCTTTTACCACTCTGTAAAATGGGTATAAAAAATGTCTGCCCGTTGCAACCCTGTTAGTTAAAAGTTTAACGCTTTGAGAACTGGTGCTGCAAATGCAAACCTTGCTTACGCCTGGCCTGTGAGGAGAATAGACTCATGAAACCGAAACTAGCAAGGTCCCAGCAGCAGGTACTGCCTAGAGGCAGAGGCACACCACATACCGGCCTGAAAACAGATAAGAAGAGCAACCAGTAGTTTCAATTTTGCATTTGCATCTGCCAAACCCCGAACAGTGAACCTCAACCAGGATCAGATGAGCTCGTGCCATGTGATCAGTAATAGGAAGGCACATGGCTGGCGGCAGCTTGGTGGCTTCTCTTCTTATCCAAGAAGGAGATGGGGATCTCCGATGAGATTTAGGAGGGGGCTCGAGGCGGAGAAAAGCATCGGGTGCGAAGGGGTAAATGGTGGGGCTGTTCAGATCCATCCACCCACACGTTACAGAAATGCTGCTGCAGCTGCAAAGAAATCAGCAGTGGCTCCCTGAAAGCCACCCACTTTCACTCTTTGCTCCAGTCGTGGCTACCAACCTTGCCAGCTGATGAAGCAGCTTGCAACAAAAAAAACCCAAAACCCCAAAAACCCCCAAGCAAACAAAAAACAGAGTCGAGTCTCAGACTGGACTCTCTAGCATCCCCTCTTTGCTGGGGAGGGGATCGGTTCATTGAGGCGCAGCCCCCCAGGGACGCCTCGTCCCCTCCGATGGGTGCCAGAGCTGCTGGAGAATGGGA
>NW_008824368.1:1543926-1559272 GCF_000699105.1 Pygoscelis adeliae
AAAAAGACAAGAAAGAAAGAGTCGGGGGAGCTAAGGAAATCACAAAAAGAAGTCACAACAAGGGAAAAAACAGCAAGAAAGGAAAGGAAAAAAAAAGAAAGGAGGAAAATGAGCACAAAACAAGGAGAGAAATGAGACTTGGCCAGTGTATGAAGAAAGAGGACGTGTACCAAAGCTCCCGAATTGGAGCTTTTGCAAAACAAAGAATGCACAAGAATACTTAAAAGGCACTGAAGGACTGTCATCCCTGAGCTTTGCCTCCAAGGCACAGCAGGCAACCTCCGCGGGTGTCCAGGGCAGGTCTGCACGGGTGTCTCCCAGAGGGCTCACCCTGGCCACATTCACGTCCCCACCACAGTGTGCCTTGCAGAGATTTATAGAATCATAGAATCATTTAGGTTGGAAAAGACCTCTAAGATCATCGAGTCCAACCGTCGACCCAACACCACCATGCCCACTAAACCATGTCCCTAAGTGCCGCATCTACACGTCTTTTAAAGACTTCCAGGGATGGGGACTCAATCACTTCCCTGGGCAGCCTGGTCCAATGTTTAACCTCAGTAAAGAAATTTTTCCTCATGTCCAAATTTAATGGGCGAACGGATCCAGAGCTCCTGCCCCTGGTGCGGTCAGAAGTAATTTTGCATCTCTGTGGTTTATGCTGCAGTGAAGTTCACCTAGTCAAGCAAAGCCGGTCCTGCACCTCGTTTTCTGCCATGCGTCATCCCGTCAGCATTTCCTTTCCCTTTAATCCTGGGGCAGAGCTGACATTGCCCTGCAGCACCCACAGGGTGCTAGAGTAAGCACCCCCAGGCTGCACTTCCCTGCAGTGTTTCCAGCAAAGCTGGTGCTGCAAGAAGACACAAGATTTGGAGTTAGCCAGCAAAAGAGCCCTCGCCCAGCGGTGCCCCATCCCAAACAGCCTGGCACAACGCATCAACTGATGGGCTCAGGGATGCCAGGGACTGACAGCTCTTGATGAAGTGGTGTATCAGGCAGCCAGCTGCTCTCTTCTTGATCCACCTGAACAAATGCGGATCAAGAAGATCCGCACCCTCAGCATTTCTTGCTAGCGTTCTGCCCAGGAGGACCCAGCAGTGATGGCCACTGAGTGTTTGGATACATACTTGAAGAAGGACTCAGGAGTCAAAATAAAATGGACAAGGGACAAAAATGAATTTTAAAAAATTCCTTAACATATGTTGGTTTGTTAAAAACTTGAGCCTTGTATAGTTTTGTTGCAAAACTGCGTTTTTACATTACAGGAAATTCAGTGCAGAAAAGCAGGACTGTTTGTTACTTTTCCAGATCTGCCAGATGTGTCTTCCTTTCAATTAATATACTCCTGTAATTTTTTTTAGTGAAACCTTTTCCTACAGCTTTTTTTTTTTCCTCTTCTACATGTATACCTAATCTTACTCTTTGTAAAATAGCCGTGGTGTGGTTGAAAAGTCACTTTGCAAACAAGTAAAGCACACACTTTTCTCACAAGACTCAAAAAGCATTACCCTCTCTGCGCATGAAACTTCCTGCAAAATAAGACTTCTATCACGAAAGACAAGGAATGCAATTCTAGATGCTGAAAGTGTTGTGTGAAGGCTTTAACACAGCCAGGCAGAGCTGCCTTCTCCATTGATCCTGAACAAGCCCTTCCAGCCACTCTTGATGTCTGGAGGCACCATTCAGACAAATAACAGCAACCCACATCTCTGTGGATTCTCCTCAGCCTCCATAAATAGGCACTTTCTTTGCTGCTCCATCATGTGAATCTAATGGGGGGTTTAATATTGGAATTAAATCAGGAGTGCAAATATAGGCACCGGTCTGACCCAGTCTAGACCCTTCCTCCTCAACCCCCTGTCAGTAGAGGGGCACTTAGGGTGTGAAGCAGATGTACAGCCTCCTCCAGAGCAACACTCAAAATCCAGTACAGCAGTGTGTAACCTGTTCAAAGTCAGTTCCCCAAACCAGGCAGGCTCCATGCCTCAGCCTGCCAAAAAGCACAGAGGCGAGGAAAGGACTTACCCTCCCCGGAGTCCCAAGGCTGTGGAGATGACTTGGTATGTCACCAACAGCCTCCAGCTTTGTCACCCTGGAGACTGACCACTGGACAACTGCATTTTACACTTCTTATCTTACAGTGTTGGCATCTACATCATTCAGACCCCTCCAGGGCACAAATTTTAACCAGTGCTGAACATCTGGCAGCTTCAAGACAGAGAGAAAGAGTGAAGAAGGTGATGTTCAGTCATCTTATGGAGGTCTCTGTGAAGGGTGGGAAGGTAGCTCAAGAATGGACCTAACTGCTGAGATAAGAAAAGGAGAAGACAACAAAGAAAGAGGACAAGGACAAAGAAGCCCAAAAAGATGTCATTATGTTCCTAGAAAGCTGTCAAAATCTGGTAGCTGAGAGGGGAGATGATCGTAAAACTCACTATTGAGTACGTTGAATTTCTCACTAGCTGACTGGTTATCAAAGGCTGTAGTTTGCAGACAGTGATAGCCAAATATTTCTGAATCACCAGAACAGCTCTCATTTTTGTTTGATTTTCTGACAGATCTTCAGGAATATGTCTTTGCCCTACTGCAGTTTTGCAGCATTATGGGTTTGCATTATAACTTTTCCCCTCGATTCTTGTTTCTCCAGGGACAAGACAGTATTCTGTGGCCTAGCACAGCCCAGAGGAAAGTCCCTGCAGAAGCAGTCACCCAGATCACCTTCATCCAATCCTTGGTTTTCAGCTTGATCCAGCCACAGGTGAGGAAGGAGACTCAGTGGTTGCTGGTGCTGTGAAATCAGCAGCCAGAGTAGCTCAGCAGCCAGATGGGTGGTTTGCAAAACATCAGCTGTGGAGCACTGGCACATCAATCACACAACTCTTCATCCCAAGCACCGCTGTTACAGCATGGGTAGCGACTCCTCCTCCATCATCAAACCAAAGATTTTCCTATGGTGGTCAGAAAAAACATCTGTTTGAGTAACATCTGTGAAGTCGTGCAAACGGGTCTTCAAAAACACCTACGTCAATGGATTCTTTCTTTGATATTTTAATCAAATTCATGTGCCAAAGTCAGATGAAATCAGCACATCTCTTCCTCAGTGGGGTTACTGTCTAGCTGACAGACTGCTGCGTGTGCAGCAATGTCTGAGCCAGCCAACAAGATCTGCAGCTGAGCAAGGAAGTGGGTAAGTGCCATGGAGGTAAACGCAAGGTCAAGAAAATGGCCATAGTGAGTACAAAGGTAAATGCTAAGCAGAGCAGCGACAGGCATCCAGAACGGATTTTTCACAAGCATGCTGGCATGCTGTGTTGCACAGCTTGCTCTGCTCCCGCAGGTTTCGAGCAAAAGCAGTCTGTGACAAATATTTTGAGAGTGCTTCGCAGGAATCGAAGCCGCGAGATGTTGAATCTGCACTGGCAGAGCCAAGCACAGAAAGTGGTGAGTGAACTTCTTCCTACACAGATTGCACGGCAGAATAAGTTTCCTGATTTGCAGAGGCTTTTTACACTTCTTGTCATAGGCAACCCTGCTATGAAAAAGTATCTGGAAACCTCTTTTGCAAAACCTTCGTGGCATATCTTGTTTGAATCGAGTGGGGGGAAAAAAAGGCCAAAAATGTTGAAAGTTGTGTGAACGACCCACAAAAGCTGTTGAATGCTCATGTTGGGCATCGTCTTGCAGCAGACGAGGAGAGCAGCCTGGCAGCTGCTGCGCTCAGCACGGTAGTGGCACCATGTTGTTCCCTCATGGATGATTCACAAGGGCTTGGTGAGGGAAACAGGCAATCTGCAACGGAGATTTCTTCTAATGCAGAGAATTTAGTTAGAAACCAGAAGAGCAACCCAGGCCGTTGGAAACAATTCAGAAGTATGATTTTCCTTTTGCAAAGACAACAGCTTTTGTTAGCCATATCACTGCAGGCACAGCAAGAATGTGGGAGAAAAGCCCTGTTTCTCAATATAGTGCATGTGGCTTGCACAAAACCTTTGCTCAGCTTAGTTGGGGGAAAATGGAGTTAATTAACTTGTTATGGTGGTAAAACGGGCCTCTGCTGCCTTCTAACAGCATCTCCAGGAAAACGGGAAAGTACCTGCAATCTCCCCAGCCATAAGGTGGAAGAGCAGCTTTCAAGTCATTTTTGTGCTGGCCAAGGCTTCTGGGGAGATGGGCATTTAAGAGCCTGCGTGTGGCTTCATTTAGCAGTTCAACATGTGGGTAAGATTCACCTGCCATGACTCAGGCATCTCAAACTTAATGTTTAGGTCCTTGCCAGCTGCCTTCAGCTCCATTTGTAGTTGAGGAAGAAAAGCAGGCAGAGAAAATTCACTTATCCAAAGCCTGGCCTGAAAGCCAGGAGAGCTGAGCGGTCCTCTGTTTTGACTCGATAGGAACAATGTAGAGGAGCTAGCATTGACCTGGACACGAGTTACCTTCACACCTCTACAGCTGGGTGCAAAGCCCACCCTTCCTACAGGCTGCTAGAGACATGTGCAGCTGCTTCAATAGCCCGCGCTTGTTCTCTAAGGGTAATCCCAACCCTCACAAAATCAGACATCAGAGCACATCAATGAGCAAAAGAGTTGGTAAGCTTTGGCTCTGGCTTGGCTCAAACTTTACAGTCACACCACTGACAGGACATTGACCAAGAAAGACCTCCCTCAAAGCAGTATTAAAAAAAAGTAATCTGCCTTCACAGCTGTCAATCAACTGCCTTTTTTTTTAAGGCTTGTCAAATGCTTGATCCAATCTACGTCAAATATCAACTGATACTTTTGAGGCAATTTCTGTGTTTGAAGACAATGTGTTGGCTAGCACCATCGCTTCAATTCTGGATGGAAAACCTTCACATATTGCTAAGTTTTGAGATGACTTACAGGTGTCCAACAGCAGTGAAGACTGAGAGAGTGTGTATTTTCTTTATACAAAGGTGAATCACATCATTCCAGACAAGAAACCAAAAGCAGCAGCCATGCTATATACAACACCATTTCTTAACCAGAAAGACCTTCAGCTGGAACTGCAAACCATCCTCTTTTCTGTAAAATAAACACACAGCTAAATGTAAAATTGTATGGTTGATAGTACTCTGTAATAATAGTATTGATGGTATTAATAAAAGACTATTATTTAAAAGCATCTTTGTACTTTGCTTTGATAAAAGCTACATAAGTTAGTGATCTGTGAGCGTTGTTTAACCTCTGCTACTGAATTCACTTTGAAATGCCATGCCAGTGTTGTAGACTTACTAGCAACTTAAAAATTAATATGTTGACCTGAAAATGGGCTGGTGTCAGTGGAAAGGGAGAGAAGATGGACAAGGACTTTAAAGTCTGATCCCCCTGCATGGATTATAGTCAGAATTACCAATGGCCTTTGGGAGACCAAAATATTCTTGTTTGGAAGAGCTGCAGATGGAGTCAGCTGGTCCTGCTACTACAGCGTAAGGTAGACTTCCCCCTCTCAGATTGCTCCCTTCACAAAGACTCATCTTCGTTAGCCACTCTGCCGCAGGGCTCACCTTATCTACCAGCAAAGAACGCTGATTTCATATCAGAAGTGGAGGCAGGGCAAAGAGCGATGGGGAGGCAGGGCGACCAGCGGAGCGGGAATCTCACAGCAGCAACCAGAGATTCCAGGGTGTCAAAGCATCCCGGGAATGCACTGACCATGGCAAGAGGATTTTTTTGTCTTTTCGTGAAGGTAGGAAGAACTACTTTAAAGCAATGTGTGCAGAAAGGGGATACAAACTGAGGGTCCGGGGAGACACCGGCAAGAAGCACTGAGAACGAACTTACAGAAAACAACATGGAAGACTGTCTAAAGCATGGAAAGAAACACACACTAGCAGTGTCTGGCTCTCTAAAGATCTGTTTCACTTAAAAGAAGCAAAACCTTTTTGCGAGAGTCTTCAGACAAGGGCTTCTAGTACCTACTGAGAAGCGGAGCATGCACAACCCGCACAGTTAAACAGGGAAAGATTAAAGCGGAGCAGGAGAAACTTTTCAGAAGACAGCTATGTTCAGTGCCAGAAGCATAATCTTGACTATGAATGGGACTCTTCACCATTAGAAGTGAGACACTGATTCACAAAGCGATGCGGCACCAAGAAGCGGCAGGAAAAGTTTTGAAGAGCGAACCTGCTTTTGCTGAACACAGCATCTCACGGTCAGCTCAGAGTTAGACAATCATTTCATCGGTGAGTATTTGTGAACTAGATAGATGGAAAAGCAGAACACAGCCTCGAACATGCAAACCATAAAACTGTTCACAGGAATGGAGGAGCGATGCTAGGGTCAGATGCCAGGTTTCTCTGAGAGAAGCTATATCATGGGACAAGGGCTCATGAACAAACATGAAGGCTCTCAGGCAGCCATCCAGGTAACCTGGGATGAATGCCAGGGATGAATATCCTCTGCAAGTGCATCCCTTTAACTCAGCAATAACAGCTGAGGGTAAAAATAGGGAATTCTTACAAAGACTATGAAAAAAATGAAGCAGAAAATGCTCTGTGATACCCCATGAGCTGAAACTCTGGCACACACAGAACCGTGTGCACATTTGTAGGGATGAACTGTAGGCTCACAGAAGCATTAGGTGCTTGTGGAGGCACTCCTGATTCCTTTCAGGCGAGTATTAAATCAAAGCAGACCTACTGGGGACACAGCCCTTTGACTTTTACAAAAGGAGGAAGATGATCAGCCTCCAAGACCAGCTGGCCCTTTTGCCCTGTTAAAACATTCTGGCTTGCAACAGCCCGAGCTCGCATCAGCCTGTTAGCCAAGCACTAGTATCCTGATACCGTGAGAAATACAGGTTCTTTTTCTCCCCTCACTAGTTTCTTCCTCCTCAAATGTTTGCTTATCTATTGTTGTACAGAAGACACAATTATCAGTCCAGCTCATCGCCCCCTTCACCAACACCGGCACCACCAGCAAGGAGAGATTTCAGGTGACTTTTGGCCAGAGCCAGAGGGGTGATCCCACAGCACCTGGGGCCAGTGGCCATGTGGAGGAGCAGAGTGAACCCACCAACAGCGCTGACCCACAGCAGAACAATCCTCCCACACAGGGACTCACGGTGAAGCTAAAGCCGCTCTTCATTAAAACACACCTACCTCATTCCTGTCACTAGGAAGCAATTGCGTCAAGAAGCATCGCTTTGCCGCAACACCCTCTGGGAAGATACGGTGCACTGGATCTGGATCACCTCTCCCAGCATTTGAGGGACATCCGTGCTGTGCTGGGGTATGGAGGCATCCAAAAGCAGGTGTTGACATCTCTTCCCGGCAGTGCCTCTCCCAGCCTCTTCCAGCGGCTGCGAAACCCCGCTGAGCTGATGGTGCTCTCAGTGCTGCAGACGCGGTGTGGACACGGTTTATTGTGGGGCAGCGGCTGGAGGAGATGGCATCAAAAGGGCACTCAGCAGCAGAGCAGCCTGGAGGACAGGTCCTGTGGTGCACAGGTTTCCTTACATTGGGGATCCTCACCATTACCTCTGCCACATGGAGGAGAACTGCACAAAGCTATCTCGCTACAGGGGTGTTTATGGGCTGAGATAATTTCCCCTCTAAACAGGAAAGAAGCATATAAAGTGGGTGTACATGGGAAAGGATCCCAGAACGTGATAAACCGGTATTCGCCACTCAGCAATTACACTGCGGCTCTCCCAGGCACGTGCACCGATGTCTGTAGGCACATCTACTGCTTCCTGGCTGGAGCGGGCGGCAGACGTTCATGTCTGCCTCCCAGGAGGCACAGGCAGGCGGGCGCTGGGTAATCTGGGACTTCTTTTTTTATTTTGTATGGTTTGGGTGAGGATAAAACACAGGGACATTATAAAAGGTTTCTGTCGTGCAGGCCATGTTCACACCAGCGCAGTAGGCACAGAGGAACTGCCGTCCTCTTCTGTCTTCAAAGGGCTCAAATTCATCCACATCCCACCAACTACATCAGTTTTTCTGGGCTCCCGAGGAGACAGATTAAGGATTACACTTTATGGGGCCTTCCTCAGATGCTGTCAGCCATGAACATACCTGGGGGCATCCATCACCCTCCGCTCCCAGCCAGCGCTGGTGACAGCAGGCTTCTGGCATAGATGCATCTTGTCGCCCCGCTCTGCAGCCCCAGGAGAGCAGGCTCCGTCCTCCATCCGGGAAGCATCCTCTGCGGTGTGATTCCTCATTTTCTCCCAGCAAAGAGAGCAAGCGGCCTCTGGAAATGATGTATTTCAGTGCCATGGTTTTATGGCCCTTATAATCAGCATGAAGCAAACATTGAGTTGGAGGAATAAGTAAATCATCGCGGACCAGAAAGAAGAATAATCCTTTGCGAGCATTTTCACAGGAGGTTATTGAAACACCAAACAAACATTATCCGAGAGACTTCTTAAGCTTCAAAATATTGCTGTGAAGTATGCAAAAAAAGATAAATATACGCCAGAGCTCTCTGTTCACGTCTGGGGTGGGAAAGCGTAGCTCCTTGGCCATGTATAGCAGCCATAGCACCAGCAGTTAAGCACAGGAAGTTATGAAGAATACCGCAGACATTTTACATGTGAAGAGATAAGTTACCCTTAAGAGATAAGTTATCCATACCTTACCTGAGTAAGGGTGTGACTAGTCTATAGGGGTTAATATCTTTTTAGGGTGTAACAAGCTACAGCGTTCCTTCTGGGGATAAATGTCCCCAGTCCTCCCATGGAGATTTCACCTGGGATGGAAAAGCCATTTATCGGGACATCGGCTCAAGGGAAAACCTTCCAAAGCGCTGGGCAAGAGGCAGGATGAGGGGCACAACATCTGGCTGGGACCGAGAACCACAGTGCCATTTGCATGCAATTTCTCATTCATTAATGCAACTTCAGGAAAGATTTCAGAGCTCTAATCATTCCCATTGATTGTGATTAGTAATGATTTGTTGCAGTGGTTTGCAGCGTATTTCCTTACAATCCAGTTTAAGTATAAATCTGCCTTAACAGTTTCTGCATAATTCAGATAGCCTGTAAGAACTGTTCCTGTGGGAGCAAAAACCTGGATCTTGTAACACCAATTTCCATCACAAAATGCTTTTTAAATAAATCAAAACAATTGTTTTCACTTAGGTCTCCGCACTGAAGCGGGAACTGTTTCTTGCCCAGCTGCTGCAAAACTATGACCCATTTTTTTTGAAAGCCTATTGTGACAATAAAATTGCTACATAAGCTTTAAAGGAATGAGTGTCGACCAGCTTGTCATACCACAACATTCATAACACCTTCAGGGAGCAGAACAAACGGTTAAAAGGAAAGTTAGCTGACTCATTTCATAAGTAGCTGGTGTTAGTCGTAGCAGCTTGGAAGTTAACAGATAAAAATGTTATCACAGCCAGCAGCAATATAGCCCTAACGACGACAGACAGGCTTATGTATAAAATAAGTCCAATTAACTGTCTTAAACATGGGTGCAATTTGGATTTGGTATTAATATTCCAGCAGTATACTGGAGACCAATTGACTGCTGCAGTATGCTTAGAGGAAAAGTCTTGCATTTCCGCATCTTCCACTGGAGAATAATTTTATTTAAAGACATACAGAGACTTCAAAGTGCTGCTCCTTTCAGGTAACTAGGCCAAATTTTGTATTCAGTCACACTGGTATAACTTGAGTTTACAGTAACTCCATTGACTTCATCAGCATAATTAACTGCTGGAACAACTTACCCAGCGATGCTGTGGACTCTCCATTGCTGGAAATTATTAAGTCCCAAATGTTTGGCTTGTTTGCTTGTTTTTTCTGAAAAAAAAAAAAAAAAGATGCTCTAGCTGAAATTAATAAGCCACCCGGCTTGTGCTGCACACAATACCGGATTAGAGGGTTATGTTGCCTCACTTTGACTTCATGATCCATGAACGATGGGTCTTGTCCGCATGGGGGATTCAGGAGCTCTAGGGTGGCATGGGCTGGCATGGGCAGCCTTACCCCCCAGCAAGAGTGCCTTGGCACAATGTAGCTATCTCCATGTAGGACCGCTTTAATGGGGAGTGAAGCACATTCCTCCCAGAGAAAAAACCCATGTCAGGGACCTTTGAACTGACTTAGCCCTAGATGTCCTGGACTCAAATCTTCATCTCCATTCCTGCAAAAAGCCAAAGCAGGCAACCTGATACTCACAGTTCATTTGTCACCATCAAAAAACAACAGCATTCGAGTGCCTTCCTGTGAGTTTCTAGGCAATTATTCACCTACGTCACCTGGATTATCAGATACCACGAGTTATTTGTTGATTTGTTACATTTGGCTTCTGTGCAATAAAATCATGTGTCACCATTTGTGGGGGTGAGCAGGTCTAGCAAATGGTTCAGAAAAGGGTAATGTCTTTTCGTAGCCCAATTAAAATCAGGGACTGCTGCTGCAAAGGCTGTCTGAGGGGAGCCACAGAAACTATTCAAATTAGCAGCTGCTCTATCTGGCCTAATTACGAGAATCGGAGTGAGGAGAGGTGTGTTAACAGCAACACTTAATTTTTATTGTAGTTACTTAACAACCGCTGCAGTCATTTACTCCTGGGCAGGGTCACACTGCCAGGGCAGAGGAGGCACTGCTCGTCCCACACGACAGTGTTACACCAGACCACAGCAAAGTAGGGAGTTTACGCTCAAAATAGGGTAGGTTTGGAGCCGGCAGCCCAAGGTAAATGCTTGTGGAAGGCCCCAAGCCCCTCAGCTTCTCTTTTTTAAGTATAGGGAGAGCAAAAAAAGTAGGGGAAACTTGCCGCGGGATATTAATTTCTTCCCACGTTTCATATTTTATGCCTGATTCTGCCTCCTTTTGCAGCACTAACAACTCCTCCCAGCTCGGGTCAGCAACCTCAGGCCACATACAGGTCAGACGCGTGGGGTGCTCTTTCAGTGCCCGTGACCGTTCCAGCACATCGCAGAGGCAAGCCACGGCCATAACCCTAGAGCTGCTTCCAGACCTGCTGCCACAAGTAACCTTCTGCAGGACCAGCATGTCCCATCTGGTGCCCAGACCCATCCCATCTGGGTGGAAGGGCTGTTTTTCCTTCTCCAGGAGGACCTCACCCCACTCCAGGCATTACACAGAAATAGGCAGGGGCAGGCAGGGGCTGTGCTCCCTCTGCCAGTTTCCCCCTTCACCCGGCTGCCTGCCCCCTCCCGCCACCCCAGTGCCCACCACCCTGGCACACATCCCTGGTGCTTGTCACCAAGAAATTGTTTTAATTTTTTTTTTTATTTGGCAAGCATTAACACAGATTCACCTCCGTATCTCTGTACCGCTCCGCCCTTCCTCGTCTTTTTAACCGCCACGCTCAGCTCTTGTTCAGGTGAGGTGTGCAGGAAATCTCAGCACCCACCAAAGTGAGAATGGCAAAACTGTGAAAAGAAAAAAAAAAAACAAACCAAAAAACACAGAAGTTTCTCTCTTTTTTACCAGCTTAACACCATTTTCTTTCCTGAGCAATGGCTTGAGTGACCTTCTCTGGCTGGGAAGAACTGGGACAAGTAAAAATAATAATAAAAAATAATAATAATTAAATGTTATAAATAACATCCAGCAACACCCCTGACACAACCACAGATAGGACAGATTTTTCTCTGGGTTGCCTTCCCAGTTTGCCCTGTACTGTTACTGTACGACTCAGTAAACGTTTTCTCTACAAGTGGGGTTGCCACACCACAGACTGTTCACCTTGTGTGCCCATTTCAGGTTTCGGTGGACCCCAGTGTGGTCATTGATGGGGATCCCCATGGCCCGAGCCTCTGCTTTCTCCCTTTCCACATCCTCTTTTCTCCTCCTCCTTCCAGACACGAGGCAGTGGAAAGTAAATACAGCTTCTTTTTCCCATCCTGGCCAGGAGAGGAGGGGAGCAGGTTTTTCCTTCCCCATTTCCACGTGGTGGGAGGAGGGAGAAGATCTGATTAACAGGTCTCAGTGCTTTCCCCAGGGCTGGGTGAGAGGGAAAACTGCACCCCTTGGCTCCGGCTGATGGCCGGAGGTGATGCTGGGGGTCTCAAGGTGCTAGAGATCCTGGAGAGGAGCAGGGACATCCCCCGTAGTCCCCTGACCAGGCACTAGCTCCAGCTTTGGCCTCCTTGGCCATGCCCAAGCCTGCTCATGTTACTGACACGGCGCTTTGGCAACCAAAGGAGACCCGGGGACGGCTCAGGGAGGGACGCAGAATCCACACACACACCGCAGTACAGTTGAAATACTTCAGCGGTGATGATAAGACAGGTGAAAGCTGTCTGCTTCCTACGTTGGCATCTGACTAAAAGCCCATTTGGGGGATGTGCTGCAGAAGAAGAGACAAAGAACAAGTTATTGCCAATAGCCGTGGAGAATTGGGAATGAGCCTAGCGCAGCCCTTTCCAACCTCCAAATAACACCACTGCCGAGACAGAAACCCAGGTTTCTTTTAAATTTTTGTGAAATCCGGGGCTCGAGGAGCCACGGGAGCTACAGCCCTGAGCCAGTGGGCGTGCAGCCAGGTACGCCATGGCTCAGGGACTGCGGGGCTGCAGGCCGGGCACCAGCCCAGCTGGTGGGCTTACTGCCCGGTGCCGAACTGAAACGCGCACCTTCAAAAGCACAAGGCCCATTCCTCTCCTCTCCTCTCTTTACCGTTGCTTTTCCATGCAGAAAATGAACCACCATGCAACCCAGCGCAGGGTGAGGCTTCAGAAAGGCAGCCATTCCCAGCCCAGCCCCTTGGTTCACAGCAGCAAAACATCGGGGTTGGGTGTTTTAGCTACAGTTTTGGTCAGTCCTATTATCATCATGCTGCAGAAAAACTGCCTTGGGTGGCAGTTATGCTCAAACCAAACCTATATATTATATGGTACACACGTACCCAGGGAGTCAATGCAGCCTGGAAGAAGGCGCATCCCCTCCATCTCTCCTTGGCAGATGTGCAGCCATGATGTCTCCTCCAGCAGGAACCCAATGGCGGGGGGCCCCAGCCTGACATCCCCAACGAGGGTACCGGTCTTGTCTCACACGGGGATTGATGCTGCGAGCAATGTTAACGGCAAAGCTCCCATGGAAGTCAATGCACAGAGTCAAGCCTCCACGGCTTCTGTGAGTGAGTGACAACCCGCAGCGTTTGGGTCTGGGCAAGCAGGAGAGGCATGGCAGGCACCTGGAAAGACCACCGAGCTTGCTTCACCAGGTCTTTAGAAATTATTAGATAGGGAAAGGAGCCTGGCTTCATTTGTTAAGAATTTTCACACTTGCAAACGCCCCTCAAATTAGGGTCTTTCCCCTATGGAGGGGGAGAACACACGCTGAGCATCCTCCACAGCAGCCCTTGCCGCAGGGAAGCTTGCCAGTCGCTTTTAAAACAGAAGGCGCTTCCTAAGAAGCAGGAGATGTTTCAGGTCTGGGAGAGGAGGAAGTGGAAAATCCTCAGCGGGTGGGACCACTGGCTTCTCCAGAGCGCCGGATGCCCCTCTCCTCCCCGCTGCATCCCGGCGGGACCCACAGCAGAGCAGGGCAGCCCACCTGCGTCAGCCCCACCAGCCGGGGGGGGGTGCCTTGAGCGGCTTTAGTCAGCCTTCGTCCCTCTCTGCCGCTCTGGTTAGTAAATCACGCAGCTTGCAATGACAGGGGAACCAATTTAACTGCAGCCCTGAATTCAGGCACCCAACCCTTCATGCACCTGGCAGCTGCTTCTGATTTTGGAGCAATCGGAAACTTGAATTTACACCCTCACGATACCGGCACGATCCGGGTCTGAATATTGCTGCTCAGCACCACTGCCAATGTGATATAGCACTGCCACACTCAGGCCTGTGTATCTTGTGACTGTCCTAAAACCCTTTTCAAAAAATTGCAATATTCTTTCAGGAAAGAGGGGGGAAAAAAACCCAACTTCCTAATAATTTCATTAGAACAATGTTTCCCAGGGTTTTAAACTCAACGATCACAGAGTCTTTTTGAGCAAAACACAGCTGCTGATCACATTGAGAGCAACACTGCTGAAACGTTCATTTTCAGCTTAAAATTGGGCTAAACTTGAAGCATTCCTTATATTTTATTTTCCCCCTTTTCCTTTTATTTCACCCCTTTTTCTATTATAGCTTATGGGTTTATAAATCCAGCTTTATAAAACAATTTTGCATTTGCTGCTATGTTATGGCTATCATATCTAATATATATATAATGGAATAAACCCTGGTCTAAGAGACTGGGAGGTTTTTAGGAGCAGCTGTTGGTATGTGCCTCCAGTTCCATTTTCCCCCTCGGAAAGCACTAAACAAGCATCTCCTCACCAGGGAGGCTTAGGGTAAGTTCACAGTAAAGTCATCTTATATCCAAAATGGCAATTTGCTTGAGCAATCCCATTGATTTCAGGGGGTAATCGCTAACCTGAGGAACCAGCTCACAGCTTTGCCCTTAAATCCGGGCGGCTGTTTTGTTTGCACCTTCTCCCTTATCCAACGTGGCTGGAGTGTACTGAGCATCAGGATTCGTTCCATTTAAAAATCAGCTCTAAAGATAAGATTATCCCTTATCTTTGAAAATTGCCTGGCTTTGCAGAGCATCCCCTGTCCTGGGCAGCCCCAGAGCACATCCCAGCTGCTGGCCCGCACCAGTGGCAAGCACACGGGCAGAGTCCGGCCCTTGAACAGGCAAAACCCCTTTGCCAGCAAAAAAAATAAGAATAACTCTCCAGTGCAGCCACCAGTCAAGTGGAGCCCAGCGACTGCCATGGCGTGGAGGGCAGGAAAACACGAGTACCTCCTCGGGAACCCCTTGACCCCAGAAAGTCCTCTCGGCTGTCCCCAGGGTGAGCTGGTACATAACACACTGAGGGGAGAGGGAGTTTGCATCCCCGCCTCTAGCTGATCTGCACAATGCAAATGCTGGGGAGCGGCTGGGATCCTCGCAGGCAAATTTAGGTGGGCAAATGCTTGCCCATAAGGAAAACGGGCTGCTGCTTTTCCCTCCCAGCTGCGAGGCAGGCCTGGGAACGGGGCTGAGCACCGCACTGGTCTTGATCTCCCTCCCTGCCTCCCCACTTCCCCAGTGAAATCTGAAACATGGCTATTTCTGCCACCGCTGACAAATACTGTCACCTTTCGCTCCCTCCCCTCCCTCGCGGGTGACAGGGTGCAGTGCCCGGGACCATAAATGAATCATCACTCGGCAGCTCCCGCGGCTTTCGAGCATGGCAGTGGGAGCAGGGCCACCCACATCAGGCCAGCGCCGTGGGGCGAGGGGACCACAGCCCCAGCTGCAAGGGGAGGCAGGGAGGGGTCTGCATTGCAATTTGGCTTTTATTGGGAAAATGGGAATAAATACCAGGGGCTGCAAGGGAGAAGAGAGGGAAGCAGGCTCTGAAACA
>NW_008824368.1:1559340-1586930 GCF_000699105.1 Pygoscelis adeliae
CGTGGCCGCAGCAGCCAGGAGCTGGCAGCCCAGGGGAACCTCAGCTGGCCCAGCAATGCCTAGGGCAGCGTAGTCCCAGGAGAGGCTGGGCAGGGCAGGGGCACGGAGAAGCCCAGCCTGGCTGGGGAAACTCCCTCCCGCACAGGGCCAGACCTGGGCTTGGGTTGGCATCTCCACCACCACCACCACTGCCCACTGCCAGCGCTTCAGAGAATCTTTTTCCATGGAAAAACTCCTCTGTTGCTGACATCCATCTGAATTCACTTCGACAGGCATTAAAAAGTTTCTCTGACAGGCAGGGACTGCTATGCAAAAGAGCTAAAAGGTGAAGGGGAACTCCCTTGCGTTGGACGCTATGTCCTGGTTTCTTTGCAGGGTCACAGCTCATTACTCAACGTTGCAAGACCACTTTTTGTATATAAAGAAACAAAGCAAGCTTTGGATACCGCATGCCAGCAGTTAAGCTTCTCCAACACATGACTTGACCCAATCACCCTCAGATCCTTTCTGCCACCCAGGCTGGCCCTTCTAGTTTTTCTTCAGGCTTCCAGCTTTTCTTTGAGTAAAATATAGAGCACTTTATTGCACAAGTGCAATATTGCATATTACACATACACAACCCGTCCCCAAGGGAATAAGGGCACCTTGATATGAGCAAAGCGTTACCCTTTTTCGCCAGGAGCTCTGCTCCCATTCAGGGTGTCACTCGCACCCCTCCCTGGACGCCAGCGCTCGCCACGTCGCTCCTCCATGGGCGACGCATTCCAGAGCACAATCAAACCTATTGTGCAGCTCTAAAACAGTTTTTGCTTTAATCTGCTGGGGGGAACAGCACAAGGATTTCATATCTAATCCAATAAATCTACACTGACATCTTGTGGAGATCATGAGACCAGAATGCTGCAGCCACTCAGCAGGGTGGGATTTACACCCTTGCTGTGTCCTGCTGGGCACCATTGCAGCAGCAGCCAGACTTCCCAAAGCATCCGCAGGTGTGTCCGCGGTGAAAGCCAGTCCCTGCAATCTCAAAAGTCATCGTTCTCTGTTCACGAACATTGTTTTGCTAAACGATCCTCACAAACCCAACTAAAATGAGACTATTTACTTTTAAATCCTCACTGAAAGCAATACCATGGCCCCTCCTGCATAAATGCCCCAATGCTTCAGGCTTCTCATCAAAGCACAAGCTTCCGATGAGGAGCTATTTTAATGCTGGAATCTTATTATCTCTGTAAGCGCTGGAACAAAATGGACCTGAGTAGCACTCTGAGACTCCTTTAATGTTCCTCTTCATCTGAAAATACATGGTTTAAGCAAAAACTGCCTGCAGTTTGGGAACATGCGCAAGATTTTCCTCCTTATTCACCCCATTAATTTTAGCTCCTCTGCTGGGCCAGAAGGGTTAAATTAAGCCACTGCCATCTTTCTTCCAGTGCTTGGGTAAGTGTTCAAGGAGGACAACCCCCCGTTAGGCACAGGCCACATCAATGCCACGGCATAATTGTTTGGTAGGGGTTAACACCAAGAGCTGAAATCCCAGCAGAGATAATCTTGCAACCAAACCGTACAATCATTCCTCCAGCTTCTTCCCTATACCACACTGGGGAGCAAACGCTCACGCTTGCTCCATAGCAGGGGGAAAAGTGCTTCATCAAGTCTGATTTCTAGCAAACCATTCATATCAAATAGGTTTGAGAAGACTGAGGGTGCCGTCAGATGCCAGAGACAAGGTTTGGGCTGGCATACAACCCAAGGGGCTGGCATTTACACCTCAGTGAGACCCCCTGCATTAACACAATAAATTATTCAGCCCTTCATGGGGTTTTCACCCTACTCACTCCTATCCTTCCCTTTGGGCAATAGACCATCCCCAAGAAGTTTGGTTTTTTTCCAGCCCAATTTCTGACCTGTCCAGGGGGACACACGGAGCTGGGTTCAAACCGGGTTGTGAGCAAGTGCTTTGGATTTAATTTAACTTCAATAATCAGTTCAACCATTGGCGGGGCAGGGCAAGATTGGCCCTTGGGAAGCAGAAATAAAGAAGTTAGAGGGACAGAGCCAGGCAGGTAATAAATGTTATGCCTTGAACTTCTCCGTTACACCTTTACAAACCATAGGGGCCCCTTTCATTCCCCCTCTTCTTCCCTCGCTCTGCCAACACAGAGTCGCTGTCCTCTGCCAGGTCTTCTACCCGCACCAGTGCCTCCGTCTCCTCTGAGATGGCCAGAGACTCTCTGGAACCGCTGCGGTAGTACCAGACAGGTAGAAAATGGAGACTACCCAGGTATGATGGAAAGGGAGGGAAAAGGAGCTTGGATTTCTTCACGGTGTAGCAGCCAACCTGGGGAAGCCATGACCATCATTCACAGTGCTATCAACAGCTACCACCATCACCAACAGCGAGTCTCTACACCTTTGCATGCAGTTTTGCAGCAGCTCAGCCACCTCCACTCAACAAGACGTTCTCCTTTAGCTACGTACCCATTGTAGTCACCCCAGAGGAAAAACTGTCACCTAAAAATCACGCATGGACAATGTTCCCTGCAATTACGGCTCCAGGTCAGTCTGCTCCATCTTCTTCTCAGGGCAGCATCAACTGCCCCAGCCCCCCTCAAAGCCAGACAACTTTCCAATGCGGGTGTCGTGGAGGTATAGCATTAGCAGCGCATTAACGAGACCTCCGCTTCATGCATAAAGAAGGAAATGTAAGACCATAGAACAAAACAAACGCTATTTTGCCTTGGACAGATCCCAATGCTGAGTCCATTAAGTTACATTTAAAACCACCTAACCAGTTACAAGAGGGGGAAAACCAACCATCATTAAAAAAAGCCTGAAAGACTCCAGCATGGGAATCACCAGCTGCAGCACTGGCTCCGCTCTGAACAGCGGCGGACAGCTTTTATCCTTTGGGCTGCAAAAGAAAAGGGGTGATTTTTATGCTTCTAAGTGACTAATTTGTAAGCAATGCTTTAAATTCCTGCAAGTCTACTCCTTTGGGACTACCAAGAAGCATACACCCCAAAAACCACACACCCATAAAAGCCCTGCCACTTGGGCTCTCTTAATGCGCCTTGAGCAGTCCCAGTAAGCATCTGTACGTATGTGCAGCTAGGTCTGATTATTCAAATCCTGTGGCCTAGTATTAACTCTCAAATCTATATTTAAGCACCTAAGTAGGAATTACTACAGCTTTCCAAAGATCCTAAGCACCAAGAGCTCTTGTTAAGAGCTTGTCGAAGTACTGACCTCCTAATGAATCTGTTTAAACGGTAACGTTCACCTCGCTCCCAGCGCTGTGAAATTCCGTACTTTCATACACAGCTAATGCTCCCGAACCTCTTCCAGTAAGAGCCGAGCTTGTGAGTGTCCTGTCTCTCGTATCAAAACACGGGTTAGATGCAAATACACAGAGGAGCTATTTCTAAAAGCCGACGGTGAATTCAAAGTCACTGTACCTGTTTTAGAAAAGGCTTCAAATACAGCAGAACGCAGGCTGCTGTGCATCATAGTTTGGTAGAAATCTGGGAAAGAACGGTATTTTTGAAGTAAAACATATCTGGGCATTGAACCGAAAACTAAAACTATCCTAGTACTAAATGAAGATACTTTGATATAATTCTCTCTGTCTCCATTCCAAAACAAGGAAGCCTCTGAAAATTTCTGCAGAATTTGAACCTTGCTGTTCTTACAGCTAGAAAGTCAAAAAGCTGCTTTTCCCTTCCACAGGCCGAGTCTTGCCCTTTTGCTAGACAGGCAAACTCACATGCTGCAGATGAGCAGAACACAGCAGCAATATTCCAACTGACAGAAAAAGGCTAGCTCTTTATTTTTTATTTGCTGTCTTGTAATTCTGACTTAAAAAATCAGTTTGCTTATGAAGCCAGTGTTTTACCTTCATTCCATAACTTCCTCCTTCCTGCCTGAGTTACAAGGAAATGTGAGAAAAAGATAGGAGCATGTTTATAGGGCCAATGGCTGCTAAAGCGGTTGGAGTTAACGCGAGAGAACAAGGAAGAGCACAATACGTGAGGCCAGAAATGCTCTGGGAAGTTAAGCAGCAAGACGTAATCCAGGATTCTGAATGACCGAGTAATTCGGGATGAAAATGTAACAGAAGATAACTGAAGTAAAATATATTGCAACTGCTTAATAGATACGAAGGACCATACACATTTAATTAGAATAAAGGATCATCTAGAAATACGAAGCTACTTCACCACCGTCAGAGGACTAGACAGAAAACAGCAGTGGCATCATGCGACAGCAATCTGTAAGCGACAACTCTCCTTGCCAGCAACGTCAAGTCCCCTTTCCAGCCCTGCAGATGCAGGAGACCTCACCTCCAAACATTGTAGTAATCATAGAACTGCTTGCTCTAATGAAACAGAACTTTATGGATTACTTGGCAACCAGTCCCATTTTTAAACAACAAATACTGGCGGGAAGTTGGTCAAAAGCTTCAGAATGGATGTATGGATGGTAGGAGAGACTTCTCGTATTATTTTATATAACTCACCAGTATTATGTTGTGCACGCACCTCACGAATACAATAGCCTTTCATTGAGCAGATGAACTAACAAGCATTCAATTCAAATGACTTAGTCATTACCAAAAATTTTAAAACGAACTGATAATTAGTGAAAGGAGGATACAAAGGTGTCCTGGTTAAATTAAACCTGTTGTTAAACCACGACAAAAGGATTAATACCATCCAAATACCAGTGCATTTAATGAATTAGCAAAACGAACTGTTACTACCTCAGTAACAGCTTTTCAAAATTAAGAGTTGTATCAGGAGTTTTTAAAAATGAAAGCATTGCAAGTTTTCCAGAACGGGAAAGACGATCAAACCTGTCAAGATACACACCAAGTGTGAAGGGTGTAGGAAGTGGAATTAGACCTAATATTTTGTATGGTCAAAAGATTAGTTTTAAATTTAAAAGACAACAATTTTGATAAACTAAATTTTAAATGCACATTCTACAAAAGCCGTACTTTTCAGTTCCTTCTTTTGTTGTCAAAAAATATCTACATATACGTAGACATACACACATGAAAGTATGACCTTTCAGTTTATTATTTAAAATTCAACTTTCAGGTCACATGATTACTATGCACTGACAGTATTTCCATTATAAGAAATCATCAAATTTTGATGCAATGATTCTTCATTTCAAGGTTAAGCACTTTCCCAAGTCTCAAATCTCTTGAAGAAGTTCCTTCTTTTCCTCAAAATACTTCTGAAACCACTCAATATGTTCAATCTTCTGTTTAACAGTGAGGTATGGGTTTTTTGAAAGCCCACAGATGACTAGTTCCATGAAGTGGCGAATAGGTCCTTGCTTGGGAAAGTCTTCGAGGTGTTTCTCCAGAAAGATATGTTCATGAAATTCAGCATTATCCTCCATCCCTAACAGAAGGGACAAAAAAATGACAAAGTTGTTATCAGAATAGAACAGCATATTTATCAAAGTAAAAAAGGATATAGTTTGAAAATAATCTCAAATCAGTAAAATGAATGGTTCTGTGCCTTTTAATTCTTTCGCACAGTTAAGCCAACCACACAGAAGTGGAACAAACTGCAGAATTTTAAGACATTAATTTCTCCCTCCACACAAAAAATGTCAGCATATATCATACTCCTGTCTACCATATTACTCCCATTTTGTGCTCTCACTTATAAGAATATCTAATATTTAAATCAACTTTCTGGCTGGTAATCTTGCTGAAAGCTGATGCCAGGGCGGGAGTGGGGGGAATAATTAAAAAAAAAAATAAATCGATCTTCTGGCTAAAAACCTGTTTGTTCAATACATGAAAATTTTGATTCATCATGGGTACCACCTTTTAGACTGGGGACACTTTCTTAATAAATTCTTTAAGAAAACACTGATTGCCTAAATTCTGCAGAGGATTAAAGAATACAAGTTAGTCTTGAACAAATGAGGCAACCCCATAAACTATGTAATACTGAACAGCTAACACACACTTGCATGTTCATTCCAAGTCATGGTTTTAACATCCTATTGCTACCAAATGGGCACAGAAAATTGTTTTTCTAATACTTTCTGAATCTAGGAGTGTATGCCAACATAAAAATGTTGTATCTCACCAGCTGCTACTTTTAAGTTGTAACCAGCACAAAAGATAATGCATTCAAAAGCATCCACAGGAACACGGGACAAGGGATTATTGTACATCTCTAATCAAGCACAGCTCAGATCCTATGGTAAATTTTTCTTCTCTGTCCTGTGGATTTCCTTTGCTGTTGTTCATACTATGATGCTAGCGTACACAAGACAGACTCAGAACATAAATTCCTACATACAGAAAAAAGGGTGCTTTTGCAGTTCCCAATTCTGAGATAAAAACCCAAGGTGAATTGGGATTTGCAATTGGAAGATTTTTCTTCAGTTAGGGATAGATGAAAATTTTTATTTGATCCCAATTTGCTATAGATTTGTAAATGACATTTGCACCTTTAAGTAAAAATCTGTTACTAGAGAAAAGTATTGCATATGAACATTTCCAGGCAACAAAAATGGGAAGTCTACACCACAGACATAAGTGCACACGTTTTTCTACACTAGCTAGGATATGATATATTATTTGACAACGTTCAATCAGGAGGATTAAAATTGAGGTAATCAAGCCATGTCAGTCCTAGGCTTCCTCCTGTGTTAGCGCTTCTACAGTTTCAGAAGAAATGATGCACATCTCTGGGATTGAGAAGTCTCTCAGCTTGTATTCGTTAAGTTTGTGTTCTTTCTTTTCTGTTTTAAACTTTAGGTACTGCAATATCTGAAGGAGCTAGGAAATACCTCTATTTTTCCCCACAGATTTTTCCCACAAATTTGTGAGTGTACCAATACCAGCTACATGCCACATTTATCTCCCTTGTCCTTGAAAAAGAAAGCATGCTTCCTTCTTCAGAAGCCCTCTTCTTTTTCCTTTATGTTACAAGGAAAAAAAAGTCATGTCAGCTTCAGAAGGTATATTTCTGCTGTGCTTGGAAACCGATGTCCACTTACAGAAGCACAGAGATGATCCTTTTACCATGCCACCCACGCTGACTTTCCCCCACCGAGGGAAGGTGGACTCTCGCTGTACCTGGATGCTGCTGGTTGCTTTCACAGGCTAACATCCTTTCCAGATTTCCATACTTTTGCTGGTCACAAAAATCCAAGGGAACTAAACCAGCGAACCCACTACTGAGAGAATCTGAATAATGCTGACAGTAAAATTTGGCCTTCTGGATGCTCTTCTTTTGGGGATAGATACAGGGTATCAGGAGAGATTATGTCTAATTAATAATTTCACCAATTTTCATCTCTAACCCAAAAGAAATTAAACCATTTACAGTCTCACAAAAATGCAGGTCAGAAGGAAATATTACATCATGTATTTTGATCTCCCATTTGTCAAAGACACGATATATGGTTTGGGGATGAAGTGTTAAGTTCAAACATTTCAGTTAGACCACATATTTCAGTCCTCAAAAAAGTACAGTGTGCATCACAAAAAGAGACCACAAATGCCCAAAGCATCAGAGGCCGAGACCTCTGGTGGGAACTGATTAGATGAGATATGCTCACATGACTCCCCCCACCCCCAGCAAGCCATAACTCCTGCTGCATGGGAAGAACAAGCCTGTCCCTCAGCCTCTCTTGCACTGTCCTCAGAAACCTAATTTGAAAGAACATGCATGCTGGGATTCTGAAGTAGAGGATTTTCTTTATCAACCTCAAAGCAAGAAGTCACCCACTCTCAATATCCTATTTCCAATCCCCTGCGTACTACAAAACAAAGTCTGGGGAATTTCTCTAGCTAAAACACTAACCCTTCCAAGACATGACCAACCTTGCCTTAAAGACAACATCTCAAATGCAGGTGTCCATCCTTACAGGGAGTGGTGCTGACATGCTATAAAGATGACCAAGTATGCTGATCTAATGAAAGATGTCCCTGCCCATGGCAGGGGGTTTGGACTAGATGACCTTTAAAGGTCCCTTTCCAACACAATCCATTCTATGATTCTAGGATTTTTAGAATGAGACAGATCATGCTCTTACAGTAGGTCCCTAGAATAGACCCAGAATTAGTAAAGCAAACCCCCAAAATGGCTGTGTAACATTTGCCACCTCTTGGCAAACTGATCCAATGCTTCTCTGCTGGGAACAGCATCTCAGCAAAACAGCCAGAACAGGACTTGGTGAACTTTTGCCTACAGAAGCCATCAGGGGCAACTTGAGGCATTAATTTTCCAAGACTTCCATTAAGCCTATCGCTTCTGCTGTAGCGATCTCTGGCCCACCAGAAGCATTTGCTCCTCAGAATGAGGTGCTAAAGCAAAGTAGCACCAATAATCTGCACTGTCGTTTTTAACAACTGCACTCCCTCCTCAGGATTTGAGTCATCAAGGCATAAATGCACAGAAATAATTTTAAAAAGGGGCAGAAATCAATGTTTTTCCCAACTTTTTGCCATGGCAAATCACGGAGCAGAACTAAAGCTACTAGAAGCAGAAGAGGCAAGCAGAAAGGAGGAGGAGCAAGAATGACGTTACGCAAGCTATACTAATGGTTTGCTAATCTGGTAAAAATTAATCAGAGGTCAGAGAGATGGAAAGAAAAAAAAGGTAGTTTTCTGCCTAACAGTGACTTCAACTGCATCAGATAAGGGAAAGGACATGCAGGCAGGAGCAGACAGCAGGGCAGCGGAGGGGCGGGGAAGACTGCTACTGGCCACTGCAGCAAGTCAGTATGTCTAGCCACATCTTCAGATGTTCGCACCAAGGCCAGAGAAGTTTTAAAAATCATGACCTTGCCCTGATGCCTCAAAGCACAGCACAGTGCGCCTTGGTAAAGCACTTGTAACGAGATAACCGGAGATGCTCTGGAGCCAAGAAGAACAGTTATAAGCCATCTTCTTTCTTTTTTATCTTTCATTTAAAACTTTAAAGGCTTTCATAATGCTAGAAGTTGAATATACATGCTTCCTCAATAGAAAATTTAATTACACTTATGTTTTTAAAGCCACATGCTTGTGGCATAAAAGAAAAACCACAAATTTCTTGATACAGAACAAGCTGAGGTAATGTCCTCCTATTGAGGGAGATGACTGTTACAAAACTGCAAAACTAACAGCAGGAAGGGACATCTTTCTTTTGCAGACCACTGAAATTACAGTACATTGATATAACCGGAGCGAGGTTCTCAAGCTTTTAATTGTGCTTTGACATACCTGATCTGATTAACAGCCTGTGGCTGGCAGTTTGATAGGATGGAATTTACTGACTTGATATTTCAACCAGAGAGGTGATAGATTTTGGAACACTCCACTGGAATTTTCCACATGACTAGTCTTTGTGGACAAATCAATAAAGATTCTTGTTTAAGTATATGTAAAGACTCTTTGTCCATTTGCCACCCCATCCCAGACAGCACGGTTCCAGCCGCATTGCTGCAACAGAAAAACCATTGGCCGCCAAAGACGCCTGGTCCACTTACGGCCCCAGACAGCAGGGTTCCAGCCACATTACAACAACAGAAAAACCATTGGCCACAGTGGTTTCAAGCTTGCAAAAACATGACTAGAGTATACTCGGATTTCTACATGATGGAACAGATCAATTCTGGGAGCAGTGATTAAATTCTGTGAAGAAACTGCCAAAATAGGATGAGAATAAACATTAAGAAACAATGAACCACATTATGCAATTTGCAACTCAGTATAGGACAGATTTTCAAAGACTCCCAGCTTCACATACTAACCTGTTTTGCTTTCAGTGACTGAATCATTCTAAAGTAGTTCTGTTTGATGTCTTTAAAGTCTTTAAAAAAAAGCAACAAAACACAGCCAAGCTCTCCCTGAAGTTATGAAGTCCCCTTTCCTAAAGTGTACACTTGCTTTGTGTAGCTGTTCTTCCCTTCCTTAACATTCGCACTCTCTCTGCTGGCTTAACTTCACACAGAGATTTTTTTTTTTTTCTTTTAAATGGTAATAAAAGTAAATACCGTGAACAAAGATGTCTAGTTAAGATAGATGTCCAGAGTGAATGAATATTGTGACTGTTTATTCTTATGAAACGGATAGAACAAAGGGGGCAAACAACTGTTTAACACTCGGCTGGCGCAGATACAGAACTAGCAGATAGCTGATTAGGATCCGGCTAGCCACTTGGTCTGAGAGCCACACCAAAGAACAGAATCAGCATTATAAAACACACACAGCAGTTTTAAAATTCCCCATCCTCTGCTAGAAGCGTCTTTAAAGAAGTTGCATAGTAAAAGGTATTATGTAATAGATTTGAATGGCCTTTTGGTGTTGAAAGCATCAGGGCCGAGTGAGAAAGGGAGAGAGGGAGTTCTCCCCTTTTTGGCAGCAGCCAGTCCTCAGATCAGCCAAACCACCTGCAGGACTTCACCTGAAGAGTGCCAGAATGAGTTCATCTGAAGCATCTCTGATTTGGGACAGTTGGAAAGTTATATTTGTTTACTATCAAATGCATGACTCATAGCTGAAACACTATGTTAAAACAGTCAAAGGTCATAACATGCTCCAATTCTCAAAACAGATAAATACAGACAGATAATAAAAGTTAACAGTGCATGTACCAGCTTCATTGTCAATTGGGAACTCCCACAGTATTCCTTCTTTTGTCCACTGGATCATCTCCTCAAAACCGTTTCGGGGAGGTTGTGCAGTTATTGCTGCAATCTCCTTTGCAAATTCCAGATCCCAAATTGTTGGTGAAGATACTAAAAAAGAAATTTTGTAAAGATCTGTCAGCATGCCAAAGACTTCTCACTAGCTAAAACAAAGTCCTTTAACATTAACCTTTACAGAGACTGTTACTTTCAGCTGTGCAAATTTTTTTACCTCAGATGCCAGCATCACCTTTCTCAAATGACAATTCTCTGCTGAAATGAAAGTCCATTAAATTCTCAAATGTCTGGTAAAAATGTATTCTGAATTCCTAGGGGACAATTTATTTTTAAGCCTTTCACACAGAGCAGGAATTTAATTTTTCCACGATCTTTTTTTCCTTTTTGTCTTTCACAAATTCATACGACAAACTCTGAACTTGACTGGTGCACTCTGCTAAAGGATCTTGCTTACTACAGGAGTTTTCAGGTACTTCACAAATACACTCTCCTTCAGGAAGATGACTCAATCTACAAATGATGGCAATTCCTTCCCCAACACTCTTAAGTGTCCCAGTTTTTGTCTCTCGGGCTTGAGAAATCCTGATTTCCTATTCTTTGCCCAAAGTCAAACAGTCCCTTTAGGGATGCATCTTTCCCGATGCATATAATTATTACTTTTTTTTTTTTTTTTTAAATCAGAGTGTGCTCATACAGCAGCAGAGTTACACTTAAGGAGCTCCTGCCCCTCCACCCAGGAGAACTGGTCATGAGCCCAGACTGAACCGCATCGCTGAAGTGAAGGGAACAAGCTGTTACCACAGGACAGGGAGGAACCGCTGGGAGTGCCTTGGGCTGCTGTCTCATGAGCTGGCCTAAGTCGTGCTCCCTTTTGTTCTCTTGTCTCCCCCTGTTACCAATTCACCCTAAGCTCCTTGGAACAGGGATCTTCATGTGAATACAAATGTTACAGTCCATTTGAAGTGGATCATGGCCAATCAGCTATTATTTTACTACTCATAAGCGTGTTTGAAACTAAGGTAGAATTTAATCTCTGGCTCAGTAGCTTACAACTCAACTGGATTTAAAAAAAAAATCTCCCCCCTCCTTTAAGAAAAAACAAAATGAAAGGGCAAATGGTATTTTTACATACTGAAAAGTGTTTTCATTTTTTGTGTTAAATGAGCAGATACTTTTTCAAACTATTTCTTACTTAGCAGGGAAATTTCCAGAACTATATTCCCTAGCTGCCTACTTTGATTTGAGGGCTGGAGGCATAAATAAAATACAGATAAAGGACAACATGGGAAACCATAGCAGAATGAAATTATTGTCCACATCTTAAAGAATACCTTCTAATAATGCGCTACTAATAAATCTTCTAATAGAAAAGAGCAGAAACTCATTTTTTCAAGCTTGCAGTAAAGGTGATAAACATTGTATTTTCACCTCTGTGAAACAGAAATACTGATATTTTATGTTAAGAGTTACTGATATTTTATGTTAACAGTTATGAATATTCTTTTCAGGATGCCAATTTACTTTCCAGTTAACATGCGGGTTTTCAAAATAAATATTCAATACATAACACAGAACTTGCTTTTCTGTCATGTATAAACAATATTTTAACTCATTATCTCCACTAATACGAGCCAAGAAAGTGAAAGCAAATGAATTAAGGTATCAAGTATCACACTGGTATTTCCTGAGATTAACACAAAAAAATTTTTTGTCATCAGGCTTAGTCAGTAAGCCAAGTAATAAACTTCCTGGCTTAGAATATATTGTAGATTTCCTCAAGGCTACCTGGAATCAAACAAGGGAACACCACATAAAAAGCTGAAAGAAGCTTACTTCTTAATATCTAATTACAAATCCAATAAAGTCCACTTGCTCTCTTACACAATTAGTGCACATTCCAGTTTTGTGTTAAAAAGCATCGTATCTAAACTTTTTATCTAGGGTGACTATTATAGAATCATAGAATCATTAAGGTTGGAAGAGACCTCTAAGATCATCGAGTCCAACCGTCAACCCAACACCACCATGCCCACTAAACCATGTCCCTAAGCGCCTCATCTACCCGTCTTTTAAAGACTTCCAGGGATGGGGACTCAACCACTTCCCTGGGCAGCCTGTTCCAATGTTTAACTACCCTTTCAGTAAAGAAATTTTTCCTCACATTATGTGCCATTGCGTCTGCATTGTGCTGATGCAAAAAAGAAAGGTTAAATTCTCACCATTTTACCTCAGTAAATTTGATTCAACTCAAACACCAGGTACTTGAACACCACATTTGTCAAGATAGCCAAAACAAATGCTGCATCATTCATTATGTTTTTATATGTAAAATGGACTGATTTTAAGGAAATTGGCAGTCTTAAACAGCAAATTGAATTCCATTCTAATAAGCAACTTTCATAGACCACCACAGAGGTGGCTGCAATCAGAAAGCTCACAGCTGCTTTAAAATATGTAAATAGCACTATCTGGCATTTTACTAAACAAATTCAGTAAACAAATTAATTTCTCCCTGCAGTTTCAAGTGTTAAAAAAAAAGGACAAAACTACTCAGCTAGAATCTGGCAAAAACTAACAGTCCTACTCTTGAAACGGAAACAAATATGTATCATTTTCTAAGATATCAGAGAGGAATACTATTTCTTCTACAGCTGCTGGCTTTATATATAGTTCTAAGTCACTACACTGGAATAAAGTCTTTTTTCCAAAGGGCCTCAGAATAGCTTAGGAAAATCAGCGTATTAAAGATCAGTGCTAACAATGCACAGTTTCATTGTTCAGAAAGAAAAGTGAGGGAGGGAGTTCTTTACGTGACTTGCCCATATTCACACGCTCTTAGCTTTAAAGTGGACTGGGTTTCAGCTAAGTCTTCATGCATGAAAACTATCCCCCTTATGAGGCATTAAGACTGTTTCCGCAGAGCTGTGCCATTCAGTGAATATGAAGGTGGGTCATACCTGTTTTACTGTTTTTTTGTTTTTATCTTACGTGACTTTTGGCGTGTATATTCAGTAGATTAAGGAATTGGCTGGATGGTCACATCCAGAGAGTAGTGGTCAACGGCTCAATGTCTGGGTGGAGATCAGTGACAAGTGGTGTCCCTCAGGGGTCCGTGCTGGGACCAGCACTGTTTAATACCTTCATCAATGACATAGACAGTGGGATCGAGTGCACCCTCAGCAAGTTTGCAGATGGCACCAAGCTGAGTGGTGCAGTTGACACACCTGAGGGACAGGATGCCATCCAGAGGGACCTGGACAAGCTCAAGAAGTGGGCCCGTGTGAATGTCATAAGGTTCAACAAGGCCAAGTGCAAGGTCCTGCACCTGGGTCGGGGCAACCCCCGGTATCAATAGAGGGCTGGGGGATGAAGGGATTGAGAGCAGCCCTGCCGAGAAGGACTTGGGGGTACTGGTGGATGAAAAACTGGACTCTGCTCTGGTGAGACCCCACCTGGAACACTGTATCCCACCTCTGCAATCCTCAGTACAAGAAAGACATGGACCTGTTGGAACGGGTCCAGAGGAGGGCCACAAAAACGGTCAGAGGGCTGGAACACCTCTCCTATGAAGAAAGGCCGGGAGTTGGGAACTTGGGTTTGACTCCAGAGATAGGAAGTCTTTACCGAAATTCAGATTACAAATTCTTTGCGTTGGTACCTCACTTCAGTTACAACATTGAAAGATTTAGACTAGATATAAGGAAGAAATTTTTTTACGCTGAGGGTGGTGAAACACTGGAACGGGTTGCCCAGAGAGGTGGTGGATGCCCCATCCCTGGAAACATTCAAGGTGAGGTTGGATGGGGCTCTGAGCAACCTGATCTATTTGAAGATGTCCCTGCCCATGGCAGGGGGGTTGGACTAGATGACCTTTAAAGGCCCCTTCCAACTCAACCCATTCTATGATTCCATACGTATATAAAGAGTAGGTAAAGCAAGGTGTCATTTGTCAGCCACTTACAGGATCTTTCAAGCTACATATACAACACTAAACAAGAAAAGGTCACAAAGCAATTGAAAGCGTGGTCTTGGGTTTTTTCTACCCTGCTTATGCTTAGCCACCTGTAAAGCACACTTGTTTCCCTGGGATCACAGCCTTGCATTTCTTTGCCATAAAATGAAGGCAGCAAGTTTGCAACGACCAGATAAGCTACTGGAGCCAACATACCCGTTCTCCAGGCTGGATTTACACTCACAGAAGAAAGACTGGCCTTAGTGACAAAAAGCCAGTTTTACCCTTCAAGTTCAGTACCAGAACGTCCTGATCAGTACAGAAAACATTAATCTATTACACTGCATGGAAGTTTTCCTTACTAAAAATCAGAGTTACATTAAAGTATTCTTTTTTTATAGGTCTGAAAGCAGAAGTTAACAGGTCATAAGTCTCCTTCACAAAAGTGAATCTCTTGATAGTCTAACAATTCAGAACCCGGCTTCACTGGGTTCTGTAATGTTTTTCATTATTGAATTTCCACTAACCTGTTTTCAGTGCATTTTCTGTTTCTGTAGAAGCCCTAGTGAATATATTAAGCCTCCTTCCTACTTTGAGACTTCTATAAACAAAAAAGAAAAACGATATTTAGTATTTCGCAACAGTTCACAGCATTGCCAGATAACAAATTTAAAAGCACAGAATATTCTCATGAACTAACATCTCTGGAGGAAAAAAAAATGAGAGTGACTCTCACTAAATCCTCAGGCTTTTAACCAGAGAAAGTGTTTGTGACTATTACTCCTCTGTAACAGAGCTTCCCAAAACACTTCCATATGAAAGAATGAGCATAAATCAAACATTGTATTTGCAGTCACTTTTTATTGAAATATTTAGGAATCTGAACAAAAGCTAAACAGTATCAAACCACAGTACTCAAGCAATTTTATGAAGTTGCAACTAAAAAGTGAATCTGGTGATTTGGGTTTTTTCCCTGTAAAAAATATTGCACAATTCAGGAAGAGAAAAGGCAACAGCTAAATCAAACAATTCCTGCTTTATGACATAAATAGCCTCTTCGGAAGATTGCACAGCCACCTTCTCTGCCACATGGCAAACACTCGAAGTACATCTGTATGATATATTTTAAATAGCATCACCCTGATGCCCTCTCTTCTGAATATAGAAATATTTCACTCTGACCATCTATTTTTAATCATATTTATCTTTAGCATAAGCCTATACTAAAAAAAAAATATTTAAAAATCCAAGAGTTCAACAAGTAATCAAAATAAATTTTCTTATAAATGGAAACAAAGGAAAATCAATGCCTTTACTGTAGAACACACTAAACTTTAGAATAAATGATTCTTTTAATCATACAATCTTCCAGGTTTCCACTGAAATTCTAATAGTTCCTACATTATGTTATTACATATTCACTGTTACCCTGGCAGTACTTGCCCTTCCTGACCTTAAAATTTCAACTCTCTGGATTTACTGCAGATTTCTGATGGCCACAACTACTTCTGCAAACCTGCTCTTGTCATATTACATTTTACTGATGTAACTACCTTGGATCTATTTCAGCACAGAGCAGTCTAATTACAGAGCCTTAAAAGAATGTTGATTTAGGATTGTATTTTCCTATCTGTGTGTAACTCCCAAAAACATTGGCCAAAGATACAAGCGTGACTTGGAAGAACATTTGTTTTAAAATGACTAGTTCAAATTACTATAAAGCAACATCACTCATTTGATTGAAATCTACTAACTCGAGTTGAACTCGGATATTCTTCCTAACCCATTCTTTTCATATTATCAATAGATAAGTATACCTGTTAGATTTTCAGGGATGCAGGAGGAAACTTAGGACTAAAACCGGAGGCAGTTTGCTCATTACAGGGATTTTAAAAACTATTTTAAGGTACTGCTCCTGAAGTTATATACTAAGTACAGTTTCATCACACAAAGAGGGCGAGACAGCTTCTCAGATATCATAAATGTAATGTTCTCATTGATTTTAGTGTTCTCAAACATAAGTGAAATTCACTTTACTTTGCACTATGTTAATAAATGAAAGTTTAGCAAAGATATAAAATAACATACACTGTACAAGCATGTAATAGCTTGGGTTTTACTTCTAGATCATATTATTTCTATTCTTTCAAACTTTGAAAAACTTTTAATCCAACACCTTAAATAAAGTATTTCTCACAGTCAGTCAAGAATCATAGTCTAACAACAAAATTACTTTCATGTGACTACCAACTCTGTCTGATAATTATCCCCAGATTAAAAATATCTATAGAGCTATTCAGCAACTGATAATGAAGTCAGTTCCATTGCTCCTCAAACTGGCAACTTATAGCTGAATGAAAATCCCAGGACAGAAATATCTAAGTCAGGAGGGCTTGGTCTAGAACCTTGTTCCACTTCTTCCTTTCAACTTCCATCACAAGAAGCCCCTCTTGCACTTTCAACAAGCTTTGCATCAGGAAAAGAAAACATTGCTTGCTGGCCTTATAACATTGAAGAGGCTCAAGAGATACTTCCCTAACACACCTTAACACAGTTTGGTAGTTCGAGAACAAGGAAGTTACTCAGAAACATTTCAGCAAGCAGGCTAAGTTCTTCTAATGACTGGCTATAGCCACTTCTTCGAGGTTTTTGCATGATCTACATGGCTCAATGCATATGTTACAATTTGTTCCTTATGGGAAGTCACAACGCTCTGTTTAGGATATACTGAAACAGATGTCTTGGCCAAAAAGCACAGAATATTGTACATTACTCACCCATAAATTTGTGCTTTTTCTTTTCTTAGTTATCCAAATTCTGCCTTCAGCATTATCTATCTAAGCACAAATGACTTCCCCAACTTCCAGCCCCTAACCCCAAGAAAAGGGGATTAATTTGCAAATTAAATTAATGATTAGAGAAGTTAATCTTACTAAAAACAGAACTGCTAGAGAAAGAATATGCTGACAGGAATGCGATGATGAGCTGCCATGGGAAAATCAAAAGATCGCAGGCAAGAAAGCATAGCTTACAGGAGTTAAAAAAAAAATTAGAGCACTCCTTAGTTCATTAAGAAATAGACTGGCCACATAACCAGTAGCAAGATAAATTTAAGGAGTACCCTGAAATCATCATGTAAATTATAAGGTTCATTTCATAGACAAGTATAACATCACAGACAACAGAGAAATCAGTTACAGAATGACTTATCAGTTGCAACAAGGTGGTAAAAAAAAATAAAAAACCAACTTTAAAATCTCTTTAAAACTGCAACAGAATGGATGAAACTTTTCTAAACATAGAACATTTATCAAAGTTTTCCATTAGATGAAAGTAAGCCTTCAAAGCCTCCATTTCCCCAAAAGTTAAGAAAGTGATATAAAATTGTATTATGCATGAGAATAATTTAAACTAGTTAAAACAAACACAATTATATTTCAGCACCAGGTTTTTTAGTTATCTAAAATTTAATATTAAAAAGTGCACATTATTTGATTAGCTGGTTAACATTAAGTGATGTGTTCTCACAGTTTATTTCAACACTAACAACACTTTTTTTGAAAAATACTTCAGTAATTTCTTTAAGCTCTGAAGTATCATGGTAACATGAATATGTACAACTAAATCTAAAATATTATCCATGAGTAATTTTTATTTTTTTTTTTTTAAACACACACTCCTATTGGAAGGGAACACAACAAAAATACCTTCTGGAGTCAGAAGACCGAGGTGACAATCTTTCAGGCTTGATTCCTTGACCATCCTCATCCAACTCCAAGGAAATGCGATTGGATATCCTCACACCTCTCTGAGCTGGGGACTGCCTTTTAACTGCCATTTCTGAAATAACGTTGCTGAAATTAAAAACATGAATGTAAAAACTCAACACATTGACAAAGCAAGGAAGTTTGTCACATATATTAACCAGAAACTCTACTCTCAATTGTTTTCATAAGCCTCTGTAAGACAGAATTATATATTCCTCACAGAATACACCCATTTTTGTCATCAAACATTCAAGTCTTACTTTTTAAACCACCTCAGTTGTTACATTCTATATAGATTAAATGAAAAGTGCTATTTTAGCCTACTAAATCTACAGTGAATGCTTTCTTTGAAATTATCTAGTTTCCAACTAAAAGAAAAATTTCATATATCTGCATACCAACAGTGACAGAGTGCGCTAGGTATGTTTCGCTTAAGTAAATGAGGAATTTCTCTGGATACAAGGAATACGCTGAAATAGGGAGGTAAAAATCACCATTTTTTTGGACAGGAAACACCACCACTCAGGGACAAAGCTGTACTGCTGCAGACCAAAAGGAAGCTTGCCTTCACACATCAGCTGACATGGGTCAATCATGCCACCCTAATAAGTAGGTCACCTTTCCTGATCCACTGCAATCTGTTGCATTGCATAATCATATTACAGCATTAACAGACCACATCTTCCTTCATAATTCTGTAGTCAAAAATCATACATGAAGAACAAATGCTCTGATCTCCTCTGGCGCGGTTTGCAGCTCATTCTGAGCTCAAAGGAAAAAACACACCACCTTTCTGCCTCCGCCGATTAATCCCCTTAACCGGTAAGTCTGTTGGTTGGTAAAGACCAAGCTGATAATTATTCCTCACAGCTATCCTCTCCTCCCAACCACTTCCAGTAACACACAGTCATCCAAAATTGCAGCGCTCAAGTTTTAAGAGAAAAATATGGTCTCAAAAAAACAAAAATAGGCCAAGTCAAAAATACTGCATATCCATTTTATGAAAATCTGAATAAAGTCCAAACTATGTTTTTGGTAGGTTAAGTCAAAAGAGATTTTATTAAGAAGAAAGAAACACTTGTGGAAAATTGTAAAAGCTAATTGCCACAGCAACATAGCAGGATTTTCTCTTCGGTCTTAGATGTGGTTGAGAATGGCAGAACAAGAATAGCATAGCGTTTTGAGTACCTACTCTGAAAGAAAGGCATCTGAAAATAAGTTTTAAATCATTTCATTTTAATCTTAAAGAAAAAACAATCTCAGATTAGTTGCGTATCTCACACTAGAAATTACTCTATGAAGTGCCTACTGGCATTAGTGAGCTGGAGTTGGGCCAGAGGCTTGACACACTTCTGAGAGTCACGGGGACATAATTCCTAAGGTCAGTCACACACGGACCAGCCCAACTGCTTGGCTTGGCTGCGACCTACAAGGCTGGAGCGTTCCCATGCTACAGGGGGATCAGGCTTCCTCTCAGAAGCTCTTCTAACAGCCGATCTTGATTTATTTGTGGTTTTGCACAGTAGGTCTGGACAGACTATGCTACCAAGCTATCAGAACGTGCAGTCAATGGTATCATATTCTCACTGTAAAGTCCTAATGTCACCCCATCGTTGGTATACGAACATTTCTGACAGCAACATTCATCACTCCATCATTAGAAGTGCCCCTGTATTAACTAAAAATAAAACTACAAAGATGTTTTTAATGTCTTTTGTAATGAAAAACATCAGATTACAAATTCATATGCCAACCCCAGCGTACCTACAGTGGTTAGATATTACATGATGTTACCTCATGTCACAACACGAGTTTAAAAAAATAAGCTCCTAGATACTTCTGCCTTCCAGAGATGAGAAGAGGTAGAGCTTTTGTAACAAGCACAGATTCGCTCTCCCTCCTGATCACCAATCAGTAATTGTAACACTAAAACCAGAGACCCAAGGAGCTTTGGCTATACTTTAGCCTAAGCTCTGAACTACTTTACTTCTTCTTCACCCAAAACAGGAGCTGAAATTTCAACTTGTAGTGCCACTGATTCTATTTTGGTATAGTGCTGTTGTAATTTCCATTGAGTGAAACTTCATCCCACACTGAGAAAAATAAATTCCTGTATCATTAATATTTTCCCCTCCTAGTGAACACGCTGTCCTCACGCTGTCTACAAAACAAGGCGATGAGACGACTGCATACAACAGTGACCTCTGGAGGCCATGCCACAATCCTGGAAAAAAAATTAGTACGAACCAAAAGATCCGGACAACGTACAATTTATTTTATACCCCCATAAATCTCAACAGCACTATCCCAATTTTTTTGGGATAAGTTGAGCATTATATGGCTCTACTGCTTGGGAAGGTATCTCATTTTTAAATAGTTTTAAATAACGGCGGAATATATTGGCTTTTAAAATGTGTCAGTGTATTGAATGCAAAACCTTTATGGAAAAAATGAAAAGTTAAACTGCCCATATTCTCTTGTTGTCAAATAAAAATCAACACAAAATAATCATGTATGAATAAAAGAAATCGCTTTCTAATATATTAAAAGCATTTTAGTGCCTTCTGCTGGACTTTTTAAAACCAACAGTTTTAACACTGATCAGAAAGCTGAAAGTACCAAATTCATCTCAGAGTTTAACTGTGAAAGGTTATTATTAGCCAAGTTTTCAGTCATGAGAATCAGCAGGAGCTGCTGGTCTTTCTAGAAGACTCATCCTTTGATAGAGTTTCAAACTGTTACCTAACTATTAAGGAAGAAAACGGAACTTTTACTGTTTAATACCTTCATCAATGACACAGACAGTGGGATCGAGTGCACCCTCAGCAAGTTTGCAGACGACACCAAGCTGAGTGGTGCGGTCGACAGGCCAGAGGGACGGGATGCCATCCAGGGGGACCTGGACAAGCTGGAGAAGTGGGCCTGTGTGAACTTCATGAGGTTCAACAAGGCCAAGTGCAAGGTCCTGCACCGGGCTCAGGGCAACCCCCGGTATCAATACAGGCTGGGGGATGAAGGAATTGAGAGCAGCCCTGCCAAGAAGGACTTGGGGGTACTGGTGGATGAAAAACTGGACATAAGCCAGCAATGTGCATTCGCAGCCCAGAAAGCCAACTGGCTTCATAAAAAGAAGTGTGGCCAGCAGGTCGAGGGAGGTGATTCTTCCTCCCCCTCTACTCTGCTCTGGTGAGACCCCACCTGGAACACTGCATCCAGCTCTGGAGCCCTCAGCACAGGAAAGACATGGACCTGTTGGAACGAGTCCAGAGAAGGGCCACAAAAATGATCAGGGGGATGGAATACCTCTCCTGTGAAGAACGGCTGAGAGAGCTGGAGTTTAAGAAAGATGAGGACAAACTTCTTAGTAGGGCCTGTTGAGATAGGACAAGGGGGAATGGTTTTAAACTAAAAGAGGGTAGATTTAGACTAGACATAAGGAAGAAATTTTTCACAAGGAGAGTGGTAAAACACTGGAACAGGTTGCCCAGAGAGGTGGTGGATGCCCCATCCCTGGAAACATTCAAGGTCAGGCTGGACGGGGCTCTGAGCAACCTGATCAAGTTGAAGATGTCCTTGCTTATTGCACCTTTAAAGGTCCCTTCCAACCCAAACTATTTTATGATTCTATGATTCTTTTCAGCATATAATAAAAAACATTAATATATATTCTCAGGTAGAAGCAAGCGAGTTCATAAAGCTGCCTCAGGGAATAGAACTTGCCAACTCAAATCAGAGCAAGCCAGCTATGACACTCCTAGTCAACCAAAAAGGCTGGTTTTGGTTGAGCAAAATGCATTTTTCTAACCATAGTGATTCATCCACAAGCACGTTATAAAATATTGTAACAGCACATCTTAACCCATCAACCAACTATATAGAGGCACTATACAGTTGCTGGGACTTCAGCTTTTAAATTTCTGAAGAATTTAAACTCTCTTTCAACAGAAAAAAGCCTTTTTTGCTTGGACTACAACTTCCTTAGATGCCTTCCTTCTTCCACAGCAGCCACTGCTGGGTTAAGTGCTTCAGGGAAAGTGCAGTGGGTGGTAAGGAGAGCGAGCCCTTGTTGCCAGTAGGCAGACCAACCACATTTAGAGAAGAGTATGTATACCTTAAGGAACAGATGCAGGCCCGTATGAGGTTAGCCACTGCACATATTAGCTCAGTCAGTATCAGTACAGTCCTCTAACATCTAACCAGGAACTGAAATAGGTTCCAATTACATTTAAGTTGGCCACCCACAGCTGATGCCATCATCAAGACATTTGTGTGCTCTGCTCTTCTAAACACCCCAGTGACAGATATGGAACAACCTAAATGGTAATTAATAGTTTAATGAACATATTCTTTATATAAAATATTCCTTATTTATTCTCCTTACACTAGTAAGTGTCTCTTAGGGTTTTGGTAATACTGCACACAAAAACAAAAAAAAAAAGTAGAAACACATCAATTTTACATAAAACAGCCAGACCTCTAACCTTTAAAGCTATTCATTTTGGCTCCAAAAGCCTATGGGGAGATAAGCTTCTGTCAAGTTCTCAAGATCTCCTATTTTCAGGCTGAGAGGACATTATGAAAACAGAGCACACACACACAGCCTCTGGAGACGCTTCCGAGTACTACCTAAAACCGTACTTCCTCCTCAAATAGCACACACTTCACATGTTTGGAGAGAATTTCATTCTGCTCTCCACAACCACCATTAGCACTCTTGGTAGAGAGAATCATGAATACAGGCTAAAAGGGAAACTTGCACAGTTTCTCCCTTTTCCCTTTACAACCTCTGAAGAACACACATTTTGTTTAACAAAGTTATTTGCTGAGCATTGTGCTTCCCAATCTATTTGCAACCATCTAACTCGACTTATTTGCAAGCATCCGTCACATTCGTCCTTAGTTTCCACTCACGTGAAGGGCAGACATCAGCCACAAACATCACTAGTTTGTTGGCTACTCTGTTTGCAGTTCATTGATAAACATACCAAGCAGATCCTCTACTGATCCCTAGAGCAACCTACAAATAATAATTCACAGGTCAAACTTAAATCCTGGTTTGGGACAAGCTCATTTTCACAGAATAAATTAAAACTAAGATGATAAGCAGCTTGCAGTTCACACCACAAACAGCCATAAATAAAGGTTTCACTTCCTATTTTGCTGAAGATCCAATTTTCTGTTTAGTTGAGCATTTCACCTGAATTTAATGCCTTATTTTCTGAGTAGTTATCTGAGCTGGAAAAAAGAGAACAAAAAAAATCTGTCTTTAGCCATCATCCAAAAGAGCAGTATGCACAGCTGTTTCAGTTTCCAAACAAATGTTTCTCATCTGTTTGAAAGCCACACTGGAAACAGAGTTAAGCCAAGAGATGAGTTTCTTGGGTTGACTGGAAAGTTTTGAAAGGAAGGGTGGGGCTATAAATAGAGCCGCTCTCGTTCAGTTCTGCAGAGCTGTCATGAAAATTCACCAGTCCAGACAGAATGTCTGAAACGTTTACAAATCCATCCATTGTGTGAGATTTTCGGAAGCTTGGGAAAAAAAAACACAAACACAAACCTGTTGTTTTGCTAGCCTGTCCAAGAAAGTAATGATCCTGGGCAGGAAAACAATTCCATTTCTGCAAAACCATTCTAGAACAAGATGGCAAAATTTAGGGAGTTTGGTAAAACCAGACCAATGATGTTCCCATTATTCATTAATTCCAAGTGTAACTTGTCCAAATGTATCTTTTAGGGCCATCTTTCCAACACAGAACCCAGTCACCTTCAAGATGACATTGCAAAATCAGAATTTCAAACATTACTGAGAATAACATTCAATATACAAACCGTATGTTAATAGTTCCCCCCTTTTTCTGTTTATCTGTGGTTTCTTCGTGTCGTCTTAGTTGTGCAATTAGTTCTGATTCTGTCTGTTTCTTGTTGAGTGGTAGGAAAGATGCAACTGCAGAAGCAGCCTCCACCAGTTCTGGACTTAAAGGCTTGCCTCTGTAAAAGACAACAGATACGGAAATATGAAAAAATAAAAGCCTTAATATATTTAAATTGTCATTTCTGTACTGTCATTTTATATCTTAATACCTCAGAAGTTACAGTTACACATTATCCCAAATGGGGGTGCCGGTGGCCAGAAGGAAGGCCAGGTTTGCCCTGTGTTGCACTAATTATCAGCTGTTAAATGACACTGACAAGCTGTTGTACTCAAGTGGTCAAAGACCACAGGCAGCACAGACCTGCAGGAGTATAAACACAACATGGTGGGAAGCCGTTCGCAAGTCTCAACAATCATGATGCCATTCTTAATTTTGGACTTGGCTGCTTTTTTTTTTTTTCCCTTTTTCCTCAGCTTTATTGTATTTTAATTAATATTTTATTTCCCCCCCCATTAAAATAACTTCCCACAGGCAGCTGCTAGTGCTACCTTTCAAGAGTCGCAGTGCAGAAAAAGGTAACATATTGTAGAAAGCACACAACATCATTTATCCAGATTCTCCCCTGTGATTTACTGCAGTCTACATCTACACTACATTCCCTTACAAGACTCTTTTCTATACTTGGAAATAGCATTTGATGCTTTATTTTGCCCTAGATAATGAAAAAACCTTGCGGGGGGGGGGGGGGGGGGGAAAAAAGGGAAAAAAAAAAATAGGGGGGGGGGGGGGGGGCAAGGAGAAAACAGGCTAAGAAAAGTTTGTTATACTTTACCGCTGGGTGTCTTCTGTAGTTTTCTGAAGCATGCTACCTTTACCGTCCGGGCCCTCCAGCTTGTTTGTGGCTTGCTTTTTGATCTCACGTGTTTTTAACTGTTGGAGTTTCTTCCTGTAGCTCACTTCTACCTTCATATTACCAATAATGTCTAACAACTTCTGCTTTGGTCAGGCTAAGAAAAGTTTGTTATACTTTACCGCTGGGTGTCTTCTGTAGTTTTCTGAAGCATGCTACCTTTACCGTCCGGGCCCTCCAGCTTGTTTGTGGCTTGCTTTTTGATCTCACGTGTTTTTAACTGTTGGAGTTTCTTCCTGTAGCTCACTTCTACCTTCATATTACCAATAATGTCTAACAACTTCTGCTTTGGTGTTTCTGCTGTACTCTTCTGACTCTTTGATGCCACTTCAGTGGTGCTGTCTTTGGAAGCGGTAGATTCATCCTTCTCAGTAGAAAGCACGCTGCTTGTGCTGAAGAGTTTCTGTATTTTGCTAGATGATATACAAAGTTTAAAAAAGTAAATACATAAAAAAATCAGGAGTTACAAATAGGGTCCAAGGCTGAATTTTGTAAGCCTGCAAAAAACCCCACATCAGTTACAACTGTCTAGGCCTAACTGAGTGCAAACTGAGTATGTTAAGTACATGTCAAATGTGTACCTTTTGTCTTTTGAGAAGGGCTAGGGCACTATTTAAAACTCTTGATTATATATGGTTTCTTCATCACAAAAATAATGTAAACAACTTTACTTCCTCCACAAATAAGTTGTGTTTAATCTAGGAACTTAAAACTTTTAAAGTATCCCTGCATTAGGTAGCAGACTGAGAGTTTGAATCTACTGGTACCCGATACTTAAATTTGTTAGTACTATAGAAAACTCTCTGTAACTCTTAAAATGAGGCAACAAAGAGATCACTCCTAGCCACCTAAAAAAGATTGTACACACACATTTAGCTTCACATTGTTTTACACTCGTGGCACTACTATGGATCACATTCCCCTACCCTACGTCCTGCAATATAGCAGCCAAGCAGCCTTATGAGGAGATGGATCCTGCCGCAAGATAACCCAGTAACAAACAAAAAAGTTATTTTGGTTATTTTTCCATCTGGAACAGCTCCTCTACCTAGTTTACCACATCACTGCAAAGAAGCTAAAACTGGCACGGTGCAGGCGAGGATGTGAAGCCAGGGACAGCAGGGAGGGAGGAGAGGTCAGGGAGCTGCTTAGGATATTGCTGCAATGCAGACACAAACGCATTCTCTGGAAAAACTATCATAAAATTCAAAGAACTGTTCTCTTTAACATTCTAAAACAGAATGTTTAAACCTTTACATTCTCAACTACTTTTTTGTTTAAAAACCATCTTCAAGTCACTAAAATAAAGAAAAAAACCTTACAATTAAATATTTATTTTGGTTCAAAATAAAACACTTCAACAGATCTGAAAGAATTTTGAAATACTTTCCCCCCCTCACACACACCTCTCTGTGTAAGCCTGCTAAAAAAGAAAATTCTGCTAGTGTCAGCAGGCACCACGTTATTACTTCAGTCACTCTGCACTTAATAAATTGCCAGCATCAAATTGTCAGCATTAAACCCTAAATTTCGATGTTGAAAAGCAGCAGGAAAATTTAAGGGAAGCTTCAGAACCACATTACTGAGAAGATGGTAGGAGTCCTACTGTTTCACACAGAGCTGTTCTCCACAGATCTTTTTCAAACATGTTTTTCATTAATTCAGGCTGCACGCTCCTTAAAACTATTTATCCATTCAGAGATCTTTGCTCACAGCGTCAGAAAAACACAGCAAGACTGCAAGCCTTAAACATTTAAAGCCAGTAGTACATTGCAGCTTGCATTACTGTATTTCACCTACCATCAGGTTTGTCTTCTGCTCGGAAGCCTAGCCTTAGAAAGCAAACACAGCTAACAAAAGAAACCAAGCTGCTTTATACATGAGACTATCACAGTATCGGAGCCTGTCCAAAAATATTGAGGAGCTTTGAAATAAAAGAAAAAAATAAATGCACAACCGACTTTTCATTAAAAGCAGTTAAAATCTTCTAATAAATAAAAACGAACTTCCAAATACTACTTTTAGCCAGTGCTTTGGGCACGTACCTCTGCCAACAGGCAGCACCGCTCTGCTGATAACACACACTGTAAAAATATGCTCGGGTCACGTACGTGTATCATTCACACCACTCAAAGATGAGGAGGACAGCAAGGAAAGCAACAGGAGAAACACAACCCAAACCACTCCCCTCTACTTAACTTCACTTTCCCAATGACTTCTGCCCAACCGCACACAGCCCCAGCAGGACAGACGGACTCGGGCTTGGCCTGCTTGCTGCCCGAGCGGGTTTAAACCCCGAGGCACCCGGGAGCAGCGCAGCTGAAGCTAGGGCGGCGGGCGGGCCGGCCGGGCGCAGCAGGGCAGAGCGCGGCACCTCACCCGCCCGGTCCAGGCGCCACGGTCACGGGAGACAGCCG
>NW_008824368.1:1587439-1588949 GCF_000699105.1 Pygoscelis adeliae
GACCCGCGGCGGTCCGTCCCCCTGCGCGGTCCCCCCGGCGCTGCCGGCCGGGAACAGGAGCTGCGCCGAGCGTTCCGCGCACCAGCGTTCCGCCCGCCTCACTCGGCTCCGGCCGGGAACAGGGTGCCTGGTCCTCTGCCAAAACCATCCCAATCATAGCCAGTCTCTTCCAGATTTTCACTTTGGTGCCAGGAGTTGCAGGCACGTAAACCAAGTCTTGGGATGGCTCTTGTGAAGCACTTACTGGTTGCAGAAGACCAGATACCTGCAAGGGTTTCAGTTAGGGCCACAAAGCACTTACCTCTTAATGATTTTGTGGAGGAAACAAAAATATCTGTTTATTAAGTTCACGTGTCTAGTCAGATGGTTCTCATTACATACTCGTCATTGCATACTCACTAAATCAGCTCTGCATTAGGGACGCCAATCCTGCCCCAGTGGGAGCATGGCTCACCCATGCCAGTTTCCTAAGCGTTAAGTACATATTTCTTGATATTTAAGAAATAGTTAATAGATTCCATAGATTTAAGTTCCAAAACGAGTCTTTCTTTTGACCTGTCAGAAGTACAGATGGGGACAAACGAAACAGGTAGCAGCGCCCAGAACTGTGCTGCCACGGTAGCTGAAGACCAAAGTTACCCCTCCGAAGGACAGACTAACTTGTATTTCAGAGCATAAATTGTTTTAAGAAATTTAAAAGTAACTTCCTTTACTAGGAATTGAATTAGCCAGCTAATTCAAGTGCCTCTCACCTTTCTCTAAAGCTTGTGGTACTGAAAATATTAAATATAAAACACCGGGCCTCGGGTTTCAGCCCGTACGGTGCTTTTGGTGCACGGCTGGTTCCACAGCAGTGTTTTGGCACTCAGCTCCTGTTCACTGCCTCGCTTCTTGCCGTTTTCAGAGGGACGGCAGGTGCCCAAGGTGTGTGGAGCCCCTCTCTGCGTCCAGCAAGGCTGCCGTGCTTTTTCGCTTGTGCTTTCCCTCCAGCTGGGTGGCAGACATCAACCATGGCTCAGAGGTATCGTGTAGGAAGCACAAGCCAGCAAGGGAAGGGAAAAAGGAGACAACCTTCTTTTTCTGGACAAAATCTGTCCACAGCTACAGAACAACTGGGCTTACAAATACCAAAGAGATGAAATCTGGTGGTTTTCCAGTCTCTGCTCCAGGATATGCCCGTGATAGCTTTGGGGTGTCCAGCCTGGGGACAGACACATACAGCGGATCTGCCTTGAGGCCTTTAGCTGTTGCTGAGGAAAATGGCTTCCTGCTGTGAACACAAATACTAATGAGAACCCTGATCATAGAATCATAGAATCATTAAGGTTGGAAAAGACCTCTAAGATCATCGAGTCCAACCGTCAACCCAACACCACCATGCCCACTAAACCATGTCCCTAAGCGCCTCATCTACACGTCTTTTAAAGACTTCCAGGGATGGTGACTCACCCACTTCCGTGGGCAGCCTCTTCCAATGTTTAACCACTCTTTCAGTAAAGAAATTTTTCCT
>NW_008824368.1:1589614-1594178 GCF_000699105.1 Pygoscelis adeliae
TCGTCCAGATCATTGATAAAGATGTTGAACAAGACCGGCCCCAAAACTGAGCCCTGGGGAACACTGCTCGTGACCGGCCGCCAACTGGATTGAACTCCATTCACCACAACTCTCTGGGCCCGGCCGTCCAGCCAGTTTTTGACCCAGCGCAGAGTACACCTGTCTAAGCCGTGAGCCGCCAGCTTCTCCAGGAGAATGCTGTGGGAGACGGTGTCAAAGGCCTTACTGAAGTCCAGGTAGACCACATCCACAGCCTTCCCCTTAACTTATCTAGCTGAAAAGGATCAGAGGAACTTCAGATGTACCAGAAATTGAAGGAATATAGTGGGTCTGGCTCAAATCAGTCTGAAACCAAACTGAAAACAAAAATCCAATTAACTGGGAACTGCTGCTGTTGGCCAGTTTCCTCAAACTCTGTCTGACTTTTGGCAATACTCGCTTGTCCGTGTGCTTTTTGTCCTCCAAGATTTTTTTTCCTATTGCACGCAATAGCAATTTCCAAGTGATTCTTTTACCTTTGATATACAAATGCCTCTTATTTCCCACACACAGATCTTTCAATCTAGGTAACTTCACTAACAAATGACTTTTACTCCTAAAAATCCACTCTTTTGCATCACAACCCTCCTTTCCTGTGAGCTGCTGCCTGGTAGTATCACGTTGCCCTGGCTGAGGCAATGTACCAAGATAATTCCCAGAGTTTGGTCGATATTCAGCAACTAACTCTCCATAACTCCATTGCATGCCTGAACCATTAGTCATTAAAAAAATGGATGGAAGTCTTACAAAAATGCCCAAGAAAACATACCGTTTTCAGCTCTGCGTGTTGGTCTTTTGGGTTGCTGTTTTCGCATGAGATTTTAAGGGCAAGGATTTGCAGTTGGCTAATAAACAGGCAGAAAAGGCTCATGGTGCACCGTAACTCCACAGCAACTGGTAGTTATCAAGAATATTAAGCAAACAAGAAAAATGATTTATTGTGCAGTCAAAGTATAGAAAACGGAACGTGGAAGTACAATTCTTACACTGCAAAGAAACATTCCTCCAAAGACCTATCTCTGCGGGTGGTTTACTCTGCTGTAAATCAGACCATATCAACGCAATCCTTGAGCACAGCTGAACACCTCTGATGTTTTCACTCCTGTTGGAATTGGTAGCCACAGTAATGTTTGTGTCATCAAATCTGCTCCAAATTATTTTGGTGGTCTTCAGCTGCCTTTTCACACAGCAATGCATCCTGCGCTGCCCAGCTCCACTGCTTACCTGCATGTTCTCCATTGTTTTAGAGTCACAGCGAGCAAATACCAAGTGATAAAATGGTGGCTGCAGCTAGTCTCCTCTCTCTCTCAGTGATCCCTACAGTGAGAACATGAGCTTTCCCCCCCCCCTCAGACTTGCACTATCCCTCATCCCTGTGCTTCCAGATAGATTTGTAGTAAGGTCTTCAATCTCCACGCTTACTAGGAAGATGCCACAGTCCAGGAAGTTCTGGAGTTCCCAAGGTGGTTGGACCGTCTACGCTGGTAATTAATTTGGTGCAACAGAAACGGACCAGCAGAGTGAAATGTCTAGTGCTGAGGCTTCTCACCTCTGTCTTGAGGAGTCTATTTTGATGTTTCACAATATCCTTGTGAAACGTGGTTCAAAGCTGTCCCCCAAACCTTCACTTCATTGGCTGCAACCTACTCTGGAAATGCCAACACTGTCCTCTCGCTTGCAGTTGACGGTAGTACATCAGTACCCAAATCACTATGACCTGTGTAAGGCCTTACATGCAGAAGCCATCTTTTCGTCCATGTACAACCCCCATGTGGTACTGTACTGCTTGGCCCACCTCTCCAAACAGTCTGGACAGCATCCACTGCAAGGTTTTGATGGTCTTGTTTCTGCAGCTCTGGCTGCTATTCTGGGATGATACTTGCGAAGAACTGACGTTCATCCTCCTGCGCAATGAGGATTTCCCTGAGAATTAGGAAAGGCAAAATGACTTTCAGGGAGCAAATGATTTGCCTGTGGTTGGCTGGAGATGGTGGGCCCAGGAGACAGGCTTGGACTGCTGGTATCCTGCAGGATGGAAAGGAACACACATTGCAAGGAAACCCTTTCCTCTCCTGTGTCAGACAAGTTTCCATGGCATCCCCCTCGCAGCTTTTCAGCTCCCAGAAGTTACGCATCCCTCCAGTGCTGAAACACTCTGCTAAAGAGTGGTTGTGCCCCTCCTGTCACACAGTGGGCCATCACGTCCAAAGCCAATCACCCATACCCCAAGCCAGACCCCTCAGTCCCAGAAAACACTTCCATGTTCCTGCAAAGCACTTGGAAGCCAAGCTGCCTGCACACATGTTCCATTTCTGTCCTGCCTAAATCCTTTGAGTGGAACCTTGAAGTTAAGCTCCAGACAAATTGTCCATTGGGACCTCCACGCCAGCACAGTGCAGGGGCAAAAAGTATGGTTTGGCTTAGTAGACATGGGTGCAGGTAGCAGAAATAGCCATGTGGTGGCAATATGCTCATTGTAGTGCTGCATTTCATGGCTATAAAGTCTCCCAGGCAACTTTTCAAGTATTCTCACCATTTCCACCTTTTGTACAGGATCCAAACAAGAGCAGACCAGGCTTGGTGGTCTGCCCGAGGAACGAGGTTCTGAACAAGCATTCTGAAATACTCAAGGCCTGTTGTTTCAGCTGGCAAACAGCAACAGCAGGCAGCATGTGATTTAATGGCATATTAGTTGCAAGCTTCATTACATTAGGGGTTAGGTATTTTTCACCAATTGAATGTTCCAACAGCGCTGAAGTCCTGCTAAACAAGAAGTCAGCACACAGGTCAACATTCTTTGTGACTGAACAGTAATTTCCAAGTATTTCAGATCATTTGAGATGCACAACTAACTCACCATCACTAACTGGTTACCACAGGCCTAGCAATTATTTCTACATTAAAGCAATAAAGTAATTTACAATTTGATGTATTGTTTCTAAAACCATTTATAACCTAGCCTGCTCTTCCTTAACAATTGCCATATTTTGAAGAATAGCCCCAAACCATTTAAAAGGAATGTTTCAAGAAAATAACCACACAGAAAAATCAGCTGTATCTGAAGCCTACAATTAATTAAAAGTGACAGGAAAAAATGTACATTTAACTTTCTGGTATTTATAATGTGTTTTCCTTGGTTTGGGCTTTGAAAGTAGGAACGGTCAGTTTTATTTTGGGGAAAACACCACGGATCTAAGCTCAAATATGTAGGTCTGCATGTCTCAATCCACGCAAACGTGTGCAGCTCAGCAGGGATTGCAGGCGTACAGCAACTTCCCAGAAACACTGCCTGGTCCGGCAGAGTATCTCAAGTATTACCGATCACTGATATACATTATAGATAATGCTCATTTACCTTCCCATAGGTTATACAGTGTCCTACTGCTTTTACCTGGGCATTCCTTCTGAAGAGCCTTATTGCAAGCACGTCTATTGATCCCTAATCCAAAGAAGAAGTAAAAAAAGAAGGAGTTTTGCACAGTTTCAGCTGAGGAAAGTGTCATTAACCCTCAGCACGGTGGTTTAAGCCACCCATATTCCACTTCATACTGCCGAAAAGTTAGAACCACGAAAGTGACGTCTCAGGAGAAGTCACCTGTTGATCTGCAGCAAATTGCTTACAGATTGCTTACAAATTGCTTACAATTGCAATGTCTGTCCATGTCCAATTTGTAGCACATTATGTGCTACAGGTCCCTGTCTTGTATGTGCAAGTAAAGCTAGAGTTTTTAGCAGACATCTGAACAGGAAGACCTCTTACTTTGTACCTCCACAATTATTTGACTATTCAACTAAGGAGGCAGAAGAAAATCCTTTTTATTTTAGTCAGTATCCAAGATGTCAGGTATAACTTTATACCTTTAGATGTAAGATTTTAGACTGCTGTATTTTTATTTTTTAAGTATAAAATAGCTCCAAACCTGTATGGCTTAGTCCTCTAACATGTATGTGAAACTTAATGGGGAATTTTATATTTTAGGGAAGGGGGAGCAGTCATTTTTGTTTGACATAACTGTTATTCAGGCACGTAGTACAAAAAGATGGCCACAGGTAGATTTTCCTTCTCCTGCATTGATCAAATGACATTGAAAAAATGTGTCAAATACTGCAAACTAGCAGGAGGCCAGAAAAAAGCTCTAGTCAGGCTGTGGCTGCTGGATAAATACATATGTCGGGAGTTACGGCAGCTCTGCTGTGGTTCCCCCGTAGGCACACAGTGTTGTTATTTCAGCGTACTTAATTCCTAGATAAATCCTTCTTTAAAAACAAAAAAACACACACCCAACCAAAACAAAAAGGTATTGTGGTTCTAATTCATAAATTCAGTTAACTCCTGCTCAGTAAGCTTATACACAGCCCACCAATCACAGGTTTTTTGGGGGAAAAAATGAGGATGATGCGCTATTCGACCCGAGCAGCAGCAGCCCGACTCTTGCCCCCCCCAGCCCCCACCATCCACCCCCACCCGCGGCCCCTGACACGCAGCGAGCCCGAGCGCCGGGCAAGGGCCTCAGGGCCGCCTGGG
>NW_008824368.1:1594793-1610994 GCF_000699105.1 Pygoscelis adeliae
CCCGTCCCGCGGCAGGCCTCTGCCACCTCCCTGCGCCGCCCCGCCGAACGCAGGCCGGGGCTTTGCTGCTTAAAAGGGGTGGGTGTTTTGGGAACGGGGTTGCCGCGATTGTAGCCTGAGTCTTACTCTCCTAAGGAAAGCGGCCCTTTGGGTTTGCCCACCCTGGAGCTGGCGGTCTGGCCAGTAAGGAGTCCCTCTCTGCGCCAGCCATGAGCACGTGTGACAGCCTGCCGCGGTTAGCCCTGGAGTTGCTCGGCTCCTGCTGGGCTGCCGGCCTGCTGTGACCTTGGGAAGCCGAGTTACGGCTTGCCTTTGCAGGCTCTTGAAGGAGCAGTGTTACCTTCTGGGTGTATTTACTTAGTGTTTGGAGAATGCATCAGCAGAGAATAACATCTGGGGCTGCAGGTGGAGGACTCTGCGGGACCTGCTACGCGAACTAATGCTTCTGTGTTTCCAGGTTTGAGGCTTGGATCCGCTTTGGAAGTAACAGAGTTGTTGTTGCCTTGCTATATCTACAAGCAGTTTTTAATCTGCTACTGTTATTACAAATAGGAAAAAAATAGGAGGGAAGGTAAGTACATATATAATACCAGTGTAGTTTTGACTAAGTCTTAAATCTTCTGAAAGTGGCAATGTGCTCTTATGGATCAGGAAACTAAACTTCCTTGGCTCTTAAAACTTTCTTATTTTTATAGGCATCTCTGTTTTTCCTTCTGCTGCCAAGCTTTCAGTGGGTATCTGTAGGTGATTTGGCACGTGCTCCCTCTGGGGACTGGCACAAGTTGATAAGCAAGCAGGGTACATTTTATTGAAGGCAGGCAATTGTTGCTCTCTAGTAATTCCCTTCATTCAGAGGCTGTCTCGTTGATCTGTCGTTTGTTTCTTCCTCTAAATGAGAATCAAAACTGCGGAGTGCTGTGTGAATGCTAATGAGGTGTATAGGATAATGAAGTGTAACTGGCTCTTGGAGCCTCTGTTTTGAAATAACACCTAGCATACTATGCTGTCAGTAGTGAGATGGTTCAAATCTGTAACCACAATTTGGAAATAGCATGTATTAGTGTCATTTATTACAAGAGTAGTGACTATTTTCTTTAAACCTATTATGTTCAGATTCCTGCAACGCATCTTAAACAGATTGGACATGTGAAGTTACTGAGTGACAGTATTTGGCCTACTGTTTTTTTTAAACTTCAGGAATAACAAATCTGTTTAGAGGCAGGCTTTCATAACACCTTGCTTGTATGCAAGTATCTGTGCTTGTAACATAGAAGTTGTATAAAGGATGTGGTTCATACAGCGTGGGGTTTTTTAATTATTCTTTCATCGTAGCCTGCTGGAAATTATGTTTCCCATTCACATTACTCCAAAGTATATTTTGGGAGACAACGGGCTTCAAAAGAAGCATTACAGTAGGTAGAAGAGCGAAAACCGTTCTGTTTACTGGTGTAGTCTGCTTGAAGACAAGCTTAACAGTCAATGAAGGGCTGATTCATGTGTGTATTTGTGTGTTTTTTAAGACTCATGCAACTTTTTTGACAGCACAGCCAGCCAAGCGTCTAGCTCAGCGACACGGTTCTGAAACAGTGGGAGATCTTTGGCTCAGTGATCTTACTCTGAATAAGCAAGCTTGTTTTAACTGCTTGCCCAGTGACATTACCTTGCTGCAAACTTAAGAACTGAATTCATTTGAATGTTGTATTTGAAAGCGTCACCTTTGTATTTCTGCTTTCAAGCTGCCTTCCTGAGAGATGAGGTGTAATCCTTATTTATAATATGCTGGTGTGTGGGGGACTTGCACTGGGAACATGACAGCCAGACACAATTCTAGATGTTCATATTAATTCCTCTTCTACTCGTGTCTTCTGAGAGCCACGTAGAAATACCTAATGTGCCTGTATCATTGTGAATATAGTTTTCTTAGCTGCTGTTCGCCGTAAGGAGAGCAATTCTCTGTTTTGCTTTATAGGTGGGGAGCTGAGACAGGGGAGACATATTCCTGGCAGCTAGCCTTAGACATGTGATGGAGACTATGCTTCTATAATCATGTGATGGAGACTATGCTTCTATAATCAATAGAAAGGTAGTGCTCAACACTGTTTCCTGGAGGTACTCTTTGCTTTCATTTGAGAGATCCAGGGAGACTAGAAGCTGGAAAGCCCAGGTAATCTGAAGCTAGGCAGTGATACTCCAGAGGACTTGCCTAATGTGGCAAAACTAGTCAGTCAAAATACAAATATGCTACCTCTCGGTCCTGGGGACAAGCATTTTCTGTGTCTAAATGGTTTAGAACAAGCTAAATGAAAGAGTGGAAGTGAAAGCATTCATGTGATGCTTTTGCCTGTCAGTTATTGTTGTAAATAGCATATGGTTCATCTTTCTCTTCCCTCAGGAGACAAGTATCTCGACACCTCCAGGAAACGGGAGACTTCACTCTGAAGTGACCGATAAACAAGTGTGAAGCATGAGGATCAACCCTGCTATTCAGGCTGCTATCGACCTCACAGCAGGAGCTGCAGGTAATGCTGGAGAGAACTTAATTGCACAAAACTTCTAAGGGACAGTTTTAATAGCTTTGACAAATGTAAAAGCAGTTTCCTGATGCTATAAAAAGCCTCACCACCTGTATTTTAAGGATATGGAGGTGAAGCAGCTGACCTCAGCCAGTGTTGTAACTGCATCACTATCGCTCCTCCCTGGTGAAACCCCTGCCAAACAGTGAAGGTGTAACCTTTATTTTAGACTAACAATTTTCCAGAAGGAGGTTTAAATTTCAGTGTTAGTTCTCATGCTTACATGAGTTTAAGAATCAGTCACAAGTAGAGTTTTGGAATGAACTCAAACAATGTGTGAGTGATTGAGGTGCTGCTTTTGTCACAGGAACCCTCTCTAATTGAAACAGGCAAGAGGCTATCTGAAGGGTTATTGGCTCAGACAACATCCCGGTGTGAAGCTTTAAAAGCTGGGAAGCTCAGTAGTAGGACTGATGATGATGAATTCGCTTAACTAACTTCCACTTTGGTCTAGTCTGTGCTATAAAGTTTTGCTGGACCAGTTGTAACAGTCACAAATGTGGAAACAGCTGCATTGTCTCGCTGACGTTACCATGTTGGTAATGTTCGTGGCTGAGGGTTGAATCGTTTTCTAACTCTACCAGGGAAAAGGGACTTTTTGAGATTTCTAAGCTGACAATGTTTATACAGAAAAGGTGGAAGGAAAGATTTGTCTAATGTACTGTTATAACCAGTTTAAACAATTTTGGTTTTTTGCCCTGTACAATAGCTATTGCCGTCAGTTCTTTTATGATGGTGTTAATGCTGTGAATATGACAGTATTAATGGTGTTAAGTGCATTCAAGGGTAGTTATTTGAGGTCATGTGTCAGAGTGGAGTTAACCTTAGCACAGTGAGAAAGCAAGGGGTGACAGATAACATGAGTCCAGTGTGGCCCCTTCGTAAAGCATTTCATCTGCCATCACATTTTGTCCAGTGAATACCTGCTTTGTTAGCCTTTGCAAAATATGTTATTGACTAGACAACACCCTCTTTCGCTACAAGGGAAGAGAAGTGTTTCTGCTATTATTCCTTCATTGCCTTAAAAAAAATATGGTTCTCTTAGTCTGTTTGTTCTCCTTGGTTTTTGGGTCCTCAGTAAAGAATAGCTATTATATCTGCTCTGTTTCCCAAAGTAGCAACTTAATATCTGTGCCATTCTTGATGTTTTTGCGGGCGTTCTCAGGTGCTTAAATGGGAGGTGTGATTGCTTTCCTTCCTGGTACTTCAGCTCAGGAATGCTGCTGTTAACATCCAGGGCAGTGGAGCACTCTGGCTTAGGAAGTTGTCTTTCTGAGTTGAAGCCTGGTGTGTCTCATCTTGGCTACTACAAGAGCTGGAAACTAGTATTAGCTTAGAAATCCGTTGCTTGGTGATAACTGTTCCATGCCCACATTCAGGCTAACAGGGCCATGCCCTTGAGGTTTGCCAGTTTTTTGGCAGTAGAGCTTAGAGGATCTTAGAACTAATTATGCTGTTTTCTCTGGTATAGTTCTCCTTCCTTCAGATAAGATGAAGGAATTCAGAGCTTTTACAACATGACTTCAGCAATCCTAAATCATTGTTCTTGTTCTTTTTCTTTGCTACTTCTGTTGTAATAAATAGTTTTACTGTTCCTCTAGTATTTATATTCCATATTCTTTCCACATACTTGCTTTGTATTGCCTGTGTTCATTGGTAGTGCTTGTTTCTGTGTTACATATGTCTCTGCACCCTTTAGAAAGTGTATTTAACTAGGCAAACAGCTAGTTCCTCCAGCAAATGCGTAACCTGGTTTTACCTTCCTCTCTAGATACAGTCTTGACTAGCTGATAAGTAATGACATATTGGGGCAAGTAAATTCTGAACAAGAATAAATATGTAATTTAGCTGCCTGTGTGTCGTAGTCCTTTGCCTAGGATCTGAGCAACCTCTCATCACTTCTTTGATTACGTAGGACTCTTTTCCCCACTGTTCACATGTTATTATTAGGACCACATTTGTCTAAACGTTCAAGCAAGGTTGACTTTTTTGTTTTTCCAGTTTGTTCTGGTTTTGTTGTTGTTTTTTTAGACTCTACTGCTGGCTGGAAGAATTATTTTTTTCTTTAATATTTTAGATATTAACTGGGACTCTTGGTCTTTACCTTGAGGCTTACAAAGTTCATTGCTGTAGTTTACTGGGCTTCTTGTGCCACCTCCAGTGACAGTGTAGGGAGAGCCCTTTCTCTTTTTGGAACAGCCGTTCGCAGTCAACTCCCAATTTTTCAGCTTTGCATTCCCAAGACCATTCCTGGTTTTCTTGGGCTTCTTCCAACAGCCATTGTTTTACTACATGTGGATGTTTTAGGTCTACCTTTACACAGGAACCTGGCATTTGTCTTGTAGATTAATATCTACCTGACTTGCCTGCAAGTAGCATTGGCTGAGCCTTTCTAGCTCTGGTTTTCATCTGAGGCTTACATGGATGTTACTGCTCTCAGCCAGCTACTTCTCTCCTTGGTTATCCCTCCCAGAGCAAGAAGCCCTTCATTTTTCCTTGCATGATTTGCTCTGAAGCTTTTAATGATCCATCTGGTTGAGAAGGAGATTTTATGGGAGCTAGGGCCTTGAGTTCCTCTTAAAGACCTGCAGGTACCTCTTTGCAGAGGAGCAACAACAATGTAACACAAATGTGTTTGCAAGGAATAAAATCAATTGAAAATCACCTTGGTTAAACAAACACTTGCTTACTCTCCTACTTACCACCTGAAAGAAAAATAACGAATCTTAACTGGATTCACACACTTGTTTCTATTTCAGTTTCTTTACATAATCTGTATTTACAGATAATTATTTCAGTTTCATAGCTGAAAAAACATCTTGTTAATGTGCTCTCTTTAAGGTATATGCATGTCAACTGTGCTTTGGTTAAGGATGAGCTTCTGTTTTAGGATGGTTCTTCTCTCTTGCTAAAAAAGCAAAACTGTAAAGTTTATATAAGGTACACCTATCATATGCTTCCTGTTAGGTATTGGCGTCTAGTAGATTGCTGTCAGTGTCCACTGGTATTTCTTACTGAAAAAGTATAATGTTAGCTCTTTCCGCAGACTACTGAATTGGGTTAGATCTTGTGGAAGAACACTGCACTGTGGGCAGAGTGGTTATTGATGGCATTCATGGAAATATCTCACAAGTTTTCAGGGTATTGACCTTGCAGTTCAATTTGGAAAAGATAACACATTGAGAAACTTTGCCCTTTTTCAGCTTATCCTGGATGCTTTCTTCCAGTATGTGGGAATAAATGTAAATAAGAATCATCTGGAGTTTTGAAGTAAAGAGCTTGAGTCTTTTGTTATCAATTTATCATGCATCATCAGTTTTAGCACTCTCTCAGCAGTTTCTCTCTTGTCCTGGGGGAATCTTTGTCTCACTTGATTATAAATCTTTCAGTTTTTTGTTGTTGCTGGAACATAAAATCAGATGGCTTCTAAACCACTGCATTAATGAGCAAAGGAAAATTTTGCTTAACTCATTAACACAAGTGACTTGATTGCAGAACAATACCGCTAATTCAGTACCCATTTATGCAAGTGAACTGATTAATTTAGATGCTTGCTTTTAGTAAGGTAATGTTGAACGAGAATCAAGCTGTTACTGCTGTTATGCATGATTTTTTTTCTTCAGGTAACTAAATTCACCACTGACAATTGATGCCATTGTGCTAAAATCAGTGCAATTGTCTTTTCCTGCGGAGAATTCATTCATCATTGCTTTCTGCGTGATTTTCCTAATAGTGCTGTTTGTGTATAGGCGTTTCAGTTGTGATAACCTTTAACCACCCTCTTAACTTCCACTGCTTGCTTAGGTGGGACAGCATGTGTGGTGACTGGCCAGCCCTTTGACACCGCAAAGGTGAAGATGCAGACGTTCCCCGACATGTACAAAGGAATTGTTGACTGTTTTGTGAAAACCTATAAGCAAGTGGGGTTTCGAGGCTTCTACAAGGGAACCACACCAGCGCTTGTAGCCAACATCGCGGAGAACTCAGTTCTTTTCATGTGCTATGGATTTTGCCAACAAATTGTGAGAAGAATTGTTGGAGTAGACAGGAAAACAAAGCTCAGGTTAGTAATAGAAATCTGTTCCATATTTTAAAATAAATAAATGAAAAGTCATGTGACTGCTACCTGCAAATACTGTATTGTCAGGGTGCAACTGATGTCCCAGGCCCTCCTCTGCCGGTTTGCAGCGTAGTAAGTTTTGGAATATAGACCTTTGTGCTGAGATATGGTGTCTAACTACGACTGAGCCATCTACTTGTCACTGCAGCTGGCTGGTTTAGATAATCACAACTTAATTAGAATATTCAAGACCTGGAACATCTTACCAAAGGGAATGAGCATTGCAGCATCTGAAAGTTGGTATTCCCTTGATCTCTAGGTTGTTCTGATTTTGCAGGGGAGGTAATGGTTCCTCTTACCGGGAGGCATACTTAGGGGAAAGGACACTTTTCTAATATTGCCTTGCTTTTTAAATTTATTTAAGTTTCAAAAGCTTGAATGTAACGGTGGTTAGACTGAGGGTCTAATTTTGCACGGTGTGTGGTCTACAGTACTGGCAATAAGTTGTTGCCTCCTTAATGAGAAAGAAGAAAGTGTTTAGTATTTACTCTGAGTCCTCTGCCAGGCTACGTTCTTAGTTCAGAGGATTTCTTGAGCCTGGTGTGATCCAGTCAGTGACTTTGGATCTCTTTTGGAGCACTTGTCCAGTCTTACAAATTCTTACAAGTTCCTTGCATCTGCAGTACACTTTGGCAGGGAGTTCTGCAGGTGATAATCATTAATTATGTAACTGGAAGAGGCAGTTGGTCCTTAGCCACTGTCTCTATGCCACTTGGGGTTTTGTAGATCTCTATCCAGTGCTCCATGCCCCTTTTCCCCATCTGAGTCTTTTCCTAGGTGGAAGGATCCCAGCCCTCCTAGTCAGTGAGCACTTGGGAGCTGTTCCTTTAACTGTCCTTGTTGCCTTTCTCTGAAACTCTTGTAATTCTAATGCATCTGGGTTTGAGCTCATGAGACCAGAGCAGTGCAGAGTATTCAGGGTGTGAACAAGTTGTGGATTTATGCACCGGTGTAATGATCATAATCTCTTTCTAGCTAGGATGGCTTTTCTCCAGGTGTATCACTTTAGAGCTGTCAGTGGTCCAGCTGTCTCAGTGTGCATTACTGTTATGCATTTCTCAAGGTATGTCTTCTATGCAGCACTGAGAGTAGCTGCACCTTCTCCATCCTTGTGCTGCCCCACAGTGTGTAAAAGACTTCTCAGACTGTCCTAACTCCATTCATTCGAAGAGTTATGCAGAGTTAACCACATTCAGCTTTTTATTAACAGCTTCATTTTACCTCTGTTACATCTGTCTCCAAACGGAAGTAGCTGAGGAGGCCATGATTCTGCATTTGAGATCTCTGACATGACATGGGTAGCTACCTAAGTGCAAGACAAGTATCTAAAAGTGGCATTACGTGAGAGGTTCTGTCACGTGTTAAGATGTGCTGTATCTTAAGACTGAGGCCTGCTATGAGGGAATATGAAGTGATGAACTTACATTAATTGCTGTCTACTGGCATTCTCTTTCACTGTTTTCTGGCAGTGTTGAAAACTTTCTCTGAGTTGAGACCTCTCAGCTGGGACAGAATTGTTTCCACCTTTTTTATTACTTTCTTAGATCAGGGATTTTCTGCTTGCTCAGCTTATGCAGGGTTAACCACATTCAGCTTTTTATTAACAGCTTCATTTTACCTCTGTTACATCTGTCTCCAAACGGAAGTAGCTGAGGAGGCCATGATTCTGCATTTGAGATCTCTGACATGACATGGGTAGCTACCTAAGTGCAAGACAAGTATCTAAAAGTGGCATTACGTGAGAGGTTCTGTCACGTGTTAAGATGTGCTGTATCTTAAGACTGAGGCCTGCTATGAGGGAATATGAAGTGATGAACTTACATTAATTGCTGTCTACTGGCATTCTCTTTCACTGTTTTCTGGCAGTTGAGACCTCTCAGCTGGGACAGAATTGTTTCCACCTTTTTTATTACTTTCTTAGATCAGGGATTTTCTGCTTGCTCAGCTTACAGATCCCTTATCTTTTTCTACCCACTAAAATGTAGGAGGTAGGCCTACCAACAGCATGCTTCACTTCTTAATCATCTTTTGTGATCCTCCTGAGAGGTAGACCATGGACTTGCAGAAGTCCTAGGATCATCTCAAGTGACTGAGACAGCATATTTAGGGTGTATGTAGGGGAGGTAGTGCAGGAAACTTTCAAACAGTGTACATAGGTGTACTACTCCTCATCTTTGGAGTAGGATACAGAATGGGAATGTAATTTGAATATGTAGCAATAGCAAGGGCCTCTGACATCTTACCCTTCTTTCCTTGGTCAGGTACTGGTACTTTTCAGATTGAGGATGGCTGTTTAATTCATGGTTGATTGAAGAGCAAATAGTGTGACTGCATGACTGTACTAGGACAAAACACTAAAGGATTTAAGTTTACTTGAAAGATTTCTCCCTTGGTGCTGCTCCATTGGTCTGTTCATCTGGATCATTGTGGGGGCATCTTACGAGGTGCATATATGAGAGAATTGTATTGACGTGGTCTGCAGTGGTGCCCTGAGTACATGTGGTCTGTCCAGGATGTGTCCACCCGTTCTTATTGTGGAAGCGTCGAGAAGCCTTTGTAATGTGCTGTAGAGGAGGGGAAAAAACCCTGATGAGGTGGCTACCCTCCAGACATGACAAGTGAAGAACTATAATTACCTTCATTGCCTCTGCTGTTTAAAAACTGTCATACTGTCTTAGCCTGAAGAAGAAAATGTGTAAAGTCGCAAACGGAGGTGAACCTGACCATTTTTCTTACCCATATCTAAGCAATTGCTTGTCACTTTTTCATTATTTTATAGTGTTTGAGATTTCTCAAAACCAGCTATAATAGTTTGGTTTTGCTTTAAGTTACCTTTTCAGTAATACTTTTAAATGGCTTGAAAATAAACTTGCCTAGCCTGCCTGTGTGTAGGTCAGTGTGTGAAGCCTTGCAAAACAGTTACAAGGACAGTTACAAAACAACAGTGTTTTAGTTAAAGGAATACACGCCATTGATGCATGAGTCAAAAAGAAAACAAATGGAGAGAGAAATGCTAAATTCCATTTATCTTTTAACAGCCATTGAGTCCAACCAAACTGATTTCATTCCGTGCTAAAGTCTGAACTGAGACAACCAAATGGAAAGAGAAGTGCTAAATTCAGTTTGTCTTTAAGTGCTCATTTTGTCCAACCAAACTGATTTTGTTCTGTGCCAAAGTCTAAACTGAGAGAACTATTATCCTCGTTCACCTCAGTTTGACTTTCTTAGTACGTGACTAGTCATCTTCAGCAGGTTATTTTCTTTGAAAACCAAGATAAATGCCTTTTATAGAGGAAGCAGCAGTGTAAGAGGAGAGGATTCTTGCTCCTGTGCTGTGTGATCAAAACTCTCTGACCCAGAAAAATACTGAATTAGGCATTTTGAGTTGAGAGGGAACTTGAATGGGATTCAAGGCTTATCGCTTCTGCAGTGAGGTTCACTATATTAAAGACCAAACCCTAAACAGTGGGTGTAGTTGCATTTTTGTATGTAGAATTAAACATCAACAGGCAAAAGTAGAAAAGATCTGAATTATGGCTAAATCTAGTCCTTTATGTACATGTGTCAGAATTCTTTTCAAGTCTGATAGCATCTGGGTGTTTTTCTCCCCTGAAGGAGAAAGGATCCTGTGCGTCCTTCAGTGCATAGCTTTAAGGCACCTCTTCGATATTTTCTTATCCTAATGTGTAACGTTATTGCCTTGCTCTAGCTCATAACTTAAGGACTGCAGGGCTCAGCCATATACTGTATTTTTAACTCTGCCTTGCTCTGTCTTGAGCTTGATTGGGTTGCATCTCAGATCCTGTTAAGCCAAGCTTTGTGTGCTGCAAAAGGGTTGTGCAATCAATGTTGCCATTTATTTACTGCATATTATTCAGTTCCTGCTCTGCAGCCAGTTGCTGATTTCTTCCACTTTTGACAGTTCTTGTCACTGTCATACCTGAATACGTTACAAGCTTTGCTTCATGTCACAACTTTAGTTCCGTGATGCTTCTGTAAGGTGAAAAGTTATAGCTTTAATCTCTGATACTTAGGTGTATAAAACTGCTGGGCACAGGGCAAACATCTCCCTTGTATGGAAAGAATTTCTGTGCAGCAGTGATTCTGTGCAGTCAGTCTCTGCTGTGCTGACTTCCCAGGCTCTGAAAGAAGAGAGAAGCTCCACTTGTTCTGTGCTATTGTGCAGCTCCTGTCCAACACACCGGTGTCTGTGGAGCCTGTTTAAAGTGTATCATAAAGCAGTACAATCCTGGAGTACCAGCCTTTTGAGTCCTGGCAGTTTAGCAGCCCAGACTTTGCGATATGTGTAATACCACTACAAAGTAAGTCCCAGTTTTGGAATACTGTGAGTCAATGCAGATTACAGTGCTGTCCTGTTCAGTGGCGCGGTTTATGTTTGTCTGCGCTCTCTGATTCACATGGTTGTATTCCTGGCAGCACATCAATAGAAAGATTATAGTGGTCCATTGTGCCTTGATTTCAGATTTCTAGCATCTTTCACTGAAAACCTGTGTTAATACTGGTAAGGTGAATTTGAGAACACTGACATCTATATGAGGTGATTATTGCTCCTATTCTCTTTGAGGAAGTAACTAGTACCCAAAAGTTGCCCAGTAAAACAAGTCTATGGCAATTTTTATAAAAGCCAAGAAGAGGAAGATTTGACAATGTTTATTCTGCTGCAATAACTAAAGTATAGCAAGAAGGGTAAAGGTTGCAATATATGTTCTCAGCTGTCAAAAGGATATATTTGAGTTGTGTATGAAGGTGGGATGAGCTAGGTTTTTCATCTCCCCTAGTTCAAGTAACTGCCCTTTTCCTTTGAGACTCTTCCCCCCAAGACTGTCCGTCAGTTTTTCTTGATGATATTTAGAGTACAGGTTCAGGAAGCTGTTTGCTGGTGCAGTGGCTCCACTGCACTGCCAGGTCAGTGCCCAAATACCTTCTGCAGTTTCTCTCTTGCAGTGATCTGCAGAACGCTGCCGCGGGCTCCTTCGCCTCTGCCTTTGCCACCCTTGTCCTCTGCCCAACAGAGCTGGTGAAGTGCCGGCTGCAGGCCATGCATGAAATGCAGTTGTCAGGAAAGATAATCCAGGGGCACAAGTAAGTATACACCCTGCCCAGTATCTCTGAAACCCTTCTGTATGTATTTATTATTTTTAATCCTCTATTGGCTCAGTGTCACATTTATAGTGCACTGTTGACCAGAGACGAGTTGTGGCTGGGAGGGTCGCAGCCTGGAGATCTTCCAGGTACTAGAAAAGCTGGGGGCCAGTGAAGGCCTCCTGGCAGGATCTTGTTCTAAGTCTTACGTGAGTCCTGTTGTCTACACAATGGATCTAACCCTTAATTGTAGCTGCAGTTGCTTATTGTTCTGTAACCTTCTTCTTATCTGGCTATTAAGGATCACTAACTGGATCAACCTCTCTATCAGTACAGTTTGGTCAGTAGTGAAGGGTGTTATTCAAAAGGATGGTCCCCTTGGATTTTACCGTGGCCTGTCAAGCACTTTGCTGCGGGAAGTCCCAGGCTATTTCTTTTTCTTTGGAGGATATGAACTGAGCCGGACATTCTTTGCCTCTGGGAGATCAAAAGATGAATTAGGTACGATGCCCCTTTTTCCAGGTGGATTGTAGCATGCTGTTGTGGGGGACATAAGGGAGGAAGATATACTAATAATGCATAGCAGTTGTAAAATACATGTAAAATGAAGGAAACCGGACATACAGAATACAGAGGTCTGCATTTTGTGTATATATAGTAATGAAGTGACTATAGTAATGAAGTGAATGAATATATAGTAATTGAAGTGACTACTTTCCAATGGAGCAGGATGTATTGTAGATGGCAAATAAACACAGTGAGCTAACAGTAATATTACAAAAGTACTTAAATATCTGACTCCACAGTGTAACGCAACTCTGAACTATTTCATTTCAGCGGCTGTTCAGAGCAATTTTGATGTCTTTAGCTGTATTCTCTTGAACCGTATGTTCAAGTGTATGCTAAAATGTATGCTGACCATTAGTTGTCATCACAATGATAGTAAGAGAACACTGAGATTGAAAATTAGACATAAAAAAAATGAGGAGATGCCAGAATAAAGATTGCTTGTCTCCCATTGAAAGACTGCACAATCATACTTTGTCTTGCTGTGAGGTAGGATTTCAACTGCATGCATTCTGGTCTTTGTTGCAAAATGTTTATAAACATCTGATCTGAAACACAACATGAGGTTGCATCATGAAAAATGACTGATCACAAAGTAACTTCACTGTACCAAATCAATCCCTACAGGTGATTAGTGACCCTACGTGATGTTACTCTAAACCATTTCACAATTAGCATCGGAAGGTGATTACGAGTGTGAAAGCAGTGGAGTTAATTTAGTTAATACAGTCAAAACAGAACTCCGAGTTGTGCTTTTTTAGCGTGGCCAATAATCTAAGAGGCACTCCTTATAACCTTTGAGCTTCTGGTTAGACTTGCAACTTAGCAGTGGCTTAAAATTAACTTAAAGGTTTGTGGGGGAGCAGAAACTGCTCTTCTGTCTTAAGTAGTTTCCTCTGTGTTCTCTTTGACTTTTGTAGTTGAAATAATGTGATATTTGTGTTGGTGAATATTTTGTGGTGTGTATAAAAGCTTATTTCTTAACTTTAGGTCCCATTCCTTTGCTGCTAAGCGGAGGTTTTGGAGGCAGCTGTCTGTGGATTGCTGTGTATCCTGTGGACTGTGTCAAATCTAGAATCCAGGTTCTTTCAATGGCTGGAAAACAGACAGGCTTTATGGGAACATTTGTAACTGTTGTGAGAACTGAAGGTGAGTATGCAGCACATCAACTGAATCTGTAGGGCTGCAGATTGAAATCTATACTCTCCAACACCAAAGATTGCTTAAGAAATCTAGTCCAGTGATAATGTGTTAGAGACGGATAGTAACTGTTTCTAACAAACAGAAATATTGATGCTTCATGTAGTCTGGAAAGCTTGGAATCAGAAATTGAGACCTACTGTATCTGCTATGCCTTTTGGTTCAGGAGACAATTCACTTAAAGCTAACAAACGCTCAGTATCCATTAAAAGCAGATAAAGGAATGAGCTCCATTACCCATGACCAAACTTATACATGGAAATTGAAGGAACCGGTTAAGTTCAGTACAGAATTTTTCTTCACTTCTAGAAGTTAATATATGGCTGACTGAGGGCTGTTTCATAAATCAGTCCTATCTATCTAGCCTGGCAACCTGGGGCATCTACCTCAGTGTCTCATCTCTGGAAAAGGCCTACGCCAGGCACTTCAGAAGATGGTGTAAGAATGTACATGGCAGCAGATACAAATCCCGGCCCTGTTACTAGGGAAGATACTCATCAGAGCAGGAGTCTGTCTTGGGGCACAGCTCCAGCATAGCCTGCTGTTCTTTCTGTCCCCTTGCCAGCTGTGGTACAGCTGCTGTGAGCTGTATCCTCAGGTGACCAAGGTAGCCTTCTGAAGACCCTGTCATACCTGAGATAAGCTTCTAACATAAGCACTTAAATGGCTAAACTCATGTTACAACTCTAGATGCTCCTTCTATATCAATATCCAGTAACACCGCTACACCAGTGAGTTCAGCTCTCCGTGTGTGCGTGCCCCTCTAAGCAGAAGCATTACTTCAGTATCCTTTGAAGGTAAAAGCACAGTGGTTGATACAGATAGATGGGCATTTTAATAAATTGCTAACTGGCTCCGATTTCATTTCCAGGTGTACTTGCCTTGTATTCTGGACTAAAGCCAACTATGATCCGAGCATTCCTGGCCAACGGGGCACTGTTCCTTGCCTATGAGTACAGCCGGAAACTTATGATGAAACAAATAGATTCTTACTGATACCTTCTAGCAGATGGAGAACAAAAGGTTGTTTAAGGATCATTTAAATAAATGATCAAAAACCTGTAGATCACATCGTGGTCTGAGCAGGGCCAAATCAGTGACCTAATTTTAGGAACTCAACTCCAGTTTAGGATTTGTAATCTTTTAAATTCAGGTGATTTTATAGAGATGTGTACATGCTGCTTGAATTAGACCAGCAGAACTATCTCCATCTTGCAGATTCTGCACTAGGTACATTGCATGTCATAAATGTATTTTCCTGACCTGTAATGGTGCTAAAAAGAGTTATGTTGACCTGTTGGGTTTAATGTAACATGCAGCAGTAGGCTGTGATTTGCTTAAGGCAAAGCACTGTTTTAACATCTGTGCTGCGGTGGTTAACTTTCCCAGTTGTTGCTGGCAAGTATCTGACTCAAAATAACCAGTCCTGTCTAATCTGTCAGTATGACTGACTTACGCATCTCCCTCAGGTAGACTGCTGTCCTTCTCCAGCTCCCTTCTGCTCCCTTTCCAAGCTTATGGCAATTGGTGTCTGACTTGTGTACTCTGTCCCAGTGAACAGGCTTATAAAAGTAGGAAGTGTTCACCCCCTACCTCGTATGACTTAGAGCTGAGATATGCCTGCATTTGAGATGAGATAAAAACATATAGTTACTGGGTTTAAGGAGTCCATGCAGCATTTGTAACAAGTGGGTGGCAACACTTTATTATTTTCTAAATCCTTCCAAGAAGTGCTGGAGTATACTATGCACCACTGAATTAAACATTTAACGTAAGGGAAACTGCTGGAAATAGCTGCTGGCTCAGAGCACAGAATTGTAACTTTGTGCAGGCTCCTGTGTGGGTCACCTTGCTATGAATGAGTCCATGCGGTTGAAGGACAGGAAGCTGAAGAGGAGCAGAAAGCCAGAACTGAGTCCTTAAAGACACAGAGACAACCACGGTCTCTGTGGTGTAGCACGCACTTACTTGGGCTGGAGTCCTGCCACTTGCTGTGTCTCTTTAGCTGAGTGGAAAGAGCTCGTATGACCGGATCATTCATATCACCTTTGGGCATGCCTGCTTGGTCATGTTACTTGATTAAACATGCAGTTAGTCAGTATTTTCTAAAATGATGCAATAACACCTATTTCTAGATGCCACTTTTATTCTTGAAGTAGGATGTTCTTTATACAAGCATGCTCTGCCTTGTAAGAAGCAGCTACTGCCTATCCTGGGAGAAGGCAAAGCAAGTCTTGGAGCAACACAATTCATGACTCAGGGCTGGAGTTGTACAGAGGGATGTTGTCTGCATGCTGTAAGTGACAACCCACCCTTGTGGGAGGCACAGGCAAGCTGCCCTCTGAGGTTAGCAGAGCTCTTTTACCCACCAACATCATCAGAGCTACATAGTGATTGGCAGCTTGTCACAGCAGCCACAACTTACAAGTGACTGACACCAGTCACAGCTGGAACAGCTCAGTTTTGCATGTTAGAGCTTCCATTTTGGACCCCAGAAATGGGAAAAAGCTTTAGGCATAGGTGAAAACATCTCAATACCTGCTGCCTCTTGCAGTGTAGCCAGCGTGCGCTTAAACTGACTACTCTACTGCACTGCTACAGCCTCTTCCTTTCAGGAAAGGTGGTTGCTGCAATTCCA
>NW_008824368.1:1611062-1612202 GCF_000699105.1 Pygoscelis adeliae
CTTTCATACACCGATGAGAAAAAGCAGTTACAAGCAGGGCATGGCTGAAGAATCTTTAGTGCCTGTGGCACCAATTTGCCTTGGTTGACCAGTACACTAGGGGCAGTAATACTGTGCATCATCAGTACTTTAAAAAGAATTTATGCCAAATGTTTAAATAATTCAGGTACAAGGGTGAGGCTTTAGGAGTTGTCAGACTTCCCCTTCTTTTCAAAGTTGTCTACCCAAGAGAAATAGTATATTTGTATGTGTTTCTAATAGTTATGAAAGGGTGAGGACTGACTCCACATCAGTGGAATACTTTAATCTATTTCTTAGATTTGTCTTTGCTTTCATTTTTTAAAGCTGATGGTTACAGTTTTTAATACAAAAGTTGAAGCTTCAAGAGAAGCAGGATATTTAGAACTGAACCTACAGCAAGAAGCTGGTGGCTGAAATAGACATGCATTTTGGGAGTTTACCTTTTGAAGTTTATGTAAGCAGTAATTTTTCCATTCACAGCTGCTTAAGCTGTACAAATATGTCAGTTGTTCAGCTCAGAATTTTTTATGTTGGTACAGAAAGTCACAGGAATAAAGTTTGATTTGATTAACTGAGTTCCTGGCTATTGTTTATGCAACAACACTTACCAAGCTTGTCTAGCTGAGGAGCAAAGAGAGGTTGAAGTTGGTGTCATCACCCCTCCAGAATTAAAGGAAAAGGCTTTTTGCAATTAATGAATATATAAAGCCCTCAAAACTGAAGGGGAAGTACCAGCTATAACAAGGCACTGTGGAACAACTGCAGATTTTACATAATCTCCTATGGAAAAATAAAGCCCATAGTTTAGTCCTTGGCCTGGTGCTTTGTTAGTACCAAATTCAGTTCTAATACTAGGGTTCAACTCAAGTTCCAAGATTGTTGATTATCACTATCCATGCTATAAGGATAAGTTTCCTGCCAGAAGAATGCCAGGAGTCTAGCACAGGTCACCTAAATTCCACATGTGGAAAGGATGAGCGTCCACTACCCTGAAGCCAGAGAAGGTCACTGCTGCAGGGAGGTTAGGAACTATTGTTGCCATCTTCTGAGCAGTAGTGCTTGGATCTGTGAAGAGAGATGCAGCATCTCCCTCATACAGCTATTTGTTACTCATTCCTG
>NW_008824368.1:1612220-1634966 GCF_000699105.1 Pygoscelis adeliae
ACTGCATGCTTCAGCTAGAAAACTCTGACTCTTGCTGTTACAGCCTTTGCTGCTGCTACATGAGATTAGCTTACTTCGTAAGCGGGAAGAAGGTTCACCTTCTTTGCCCTGCAAGCAACTAGAAAGGGCATCCTAGGACAGTGATATCTAATTGCCAGAGCTAAGCCAAAAGGAACTTTGTCATCAGCCACTTCTAGCTGCAATAAAATGCCATCCTATTCCAGCTCCTAGTACATTCAGTGCAGACATAGAGGCCTTAACGGCCTTCTTGCTCCATCGCCCTCTAGTGATGCGGCTCTGGTCTCACTCCTGTGTGAGTAGGTGTTTCTTCCTTTTCTCAAGCCAGAGATGCAAGGGTTGCATTAACTTTAAACTTAGTAAACTGCCCCTCAAGGTTACGTGCAATAAACACATGCAGCCTCTGAAGCGACACTACAGTTTGAGGAACAGCATTGCAGAAGTTGAACATGAGCCAGCACACCCTTGCAGCATAAGGCTGGGCTGCAACAGCAGGCTCTGGAGCCAGCAAATCAGACAGTTCTGACCCTCTGCTCATACCTCTCACAGCTGTCAGAGCAGACCTGGAATACCACATCCAATTTTGTTTGTACAAGAAAGGCAGTGACATACCGGAGCAAGTCAAGCAGAAGGCAGCCAGGATGGATGGTGGAGAGAACTGGGTTTGTCCACCCGTAACAGAAAGCTGAAGAGAAATCTTACTGCTGTCTGCAGTTACTTTGTTCATGGGAGGGGATAGAACCAGGCTCTTCCCAGGGCAAGAGTCAACAGCCACAACTTGGAACATAGGAAATTCCAACTGGGAAAGAAAAGTAGTTACAAGATGAAGTGAAATCCCTATCCTTGGAGATCTAGAGAACTGAAGTAGGTTGTATGGGCTTACTCTAGCTGGGCCCGTTTTGCACAGGAGCTTGGACTACATGACCTCCAGCTACTTCTACTCGCAATATCTAAGTGATCCAGGCTCACACTATCCTGTGCCTAGAACTGCAAACAATTGGTGGAACACTTTTTGTCATTGAAGGCAGGTTTCAACCCAACCTCCACACTTGAAGTACAGTGCTGTAGTAGCAGCTTCCAACTCTGTGGGAGTTTCCAACAGCCCAGCTCCTAAATACCAAGTAATTACACAGCAATAGCAAAACTTGAGTTCACACATGTACTTCATGGTATGCCACCACCTTAAGTAAGCACCTGGAAGGTATGAATTGCTCTGCCTACTCCATTAGCTTTCCATAGCTGATAACTAGCTATGTCACTTCCCTTCTGCTTTTGGTTCCTAACACTAAAAAGACTAAAGCAACAGAACCAAGAAGCTAACTTCAACACGTTTCACATCAAGGAAGGCTTGAACAGTCTCCACAGAAGAGCTATACTGCCAAGAACAATTGGAAGCAGAATAAGCATTGTCTATGCATTACAGGTCTTAGCGTAGCTCAAGAGGGATCAGTGAGCATTTGCACAGATCAAACCCATCGCATGCAGGTATGTCATGATTTAACCCCAGACAGCAACTAAGCACCACACAGCCGCTCACTCACTCCCACCTTGGTGGGATGGGGGAGAGAATCAGAAGAGTAAAAGTGAGAAGACTCAGGGGTTGAGGTAAGAACAGTTTAATAGGTAGAGCAAAGCAAAATAAGGAATTCATTCACTCCTTCCCATCGGCAGGCAGGTGTTCAGCCATCTCCAGGAAAGCAGGGCTCCATCACGCAGAATGGTGACTCGGGAAGACAAATGCCATCACTGCAAACATCCCCCCCTTCCTTCCTCCCCCAGATTTATATGTGAGCATGTCATCATATGGAATATCCCTTTGGTCAGTTGGGGTCAGCTGTCCCAGCCGTGTCCCCTCCCAGCTTCTTGCACACCCCCAGCCTACTCACTGGTGGGGTGGTGTGAACAGGAACGAAAACACCCCTGTGTTATCAACTGTTTCCAGCACAAATCCAAACCATAGCCCCATACTAGCTACTATGAAGAAAATTAACTCTACCCCAGCCAAACCCAGCACAGGGTATTGAGGCAAGCCTGGCTAGCTGATCGCAGGCCATTGGCATGCTCATGAGCTGATGTGCCATCTCAGCCCTTTGTGGGGAGATACAGTGGCAGAGAAGCACCTGTGCAGTCCGCTCTCAGGCCAGGTGTTGCTTAAAACCCTACATCATGGATTTCTGATGAACAGTGGTTTGATACCAAGACTTCTGCTCAAGAATATTAGTCTGCCTGTGCCAGATTACTATTCCTCCCTCCAAATTCTACTGACCTGTGGAAAACCCTGATGCTGAGGGAAGGTGTCAGATTTTTCCAGCAGTCTCCTGCAGGCTGCTGGTCTCCACCCACCATCAGGTCAATGCTCTTCCTTAAAGACAGACAATTGTCTTAGATAAATAAAGTAAGGATTACCTGTATGTAGAGACATCTAAGCTCCAAAGAATCCAACAGCTCATTAACATGACAGTCAGCTGACACTAAGTAACTCTTCAGAGTATTATTGCTCTGCACAACAGAACTTCATGTAAGTTTATTTGAGAAGTGGTATCTACACAGAAATATATTAAGTACATCAAAATGAGACTGCTTCACTTTGTACTGAAGCAGCAAGACATTCTCCAGGAAAAGAGGTGAATTTTACATGTTTGTTCCCCTTCTTTCAGCTTCCCCTTATGGTTCAATAAAGTTCACCTCCACAGCAAATGTCTCACTATAGACTTTCCACGTTTTAGACTTGTGAGGGTTATCCAGCTCATTCCTGGGAAGGTAGAGTCTGAAAGACAAAATTCAGTAGCATATCTTACATCCCAAGACATGCTTTTCATTTCAGCCAGCCGAGAGAACTTCAAGCTCAGCCCTGGAATATTAAATAAAGCCCCAGATCTTGAATTCAGACAGCCAGCCATGCCTGCACAGGGCTTTAGATCTGAAGTAGTCTGAGAAACCCTCAGACTATGAGAAACATACAATCAACCTGATGGGTTTGTAGGTTGTTTATTTGTTTGTGGTTTTTTTTCCTAGAGCCCCACCACACAAGACTGTTAGAGTAAAATAATGTTACCTTCAGCTCAAGGCCTCCTGATAGGATGCAAGTGGCAGGAATTTAATAACTGACCTTCCTAATGGCAAGGATTTGATTCAGTACTCAGTCAACCTCATCAGGCATGTTCTCCACTTTTAATGCTTACCAAATTCACATTTAGTTATCACTTAATAGCACTTGTGCATCAGCTGTACAGATGTACATTAGAGGTACAGAGATACAAGCACTGCCTTAGCAGCTGTTTCCCTTCTGATCCGACGTAGTCCACCCAAGGTCTACTAGAATTCTCTGGGCAGAAAGGGAGATGTCTCTACTAAGTTGTGTTTAAGAGAAGGTCTGGTGGGGCATCCTCTCTAGCCCTGGAAGAAACATTACTTGGGTGAAACTTTTGAGTGGCACTGTTGCAGGGCTGTCAGACAGCAGGCATACATTTCTCCTGGCACTGGTTTGGTCTAACTAGATGTCTGCACCTAGACTGCAAGGTGAATTGCTGGCTCAGCATATTAAGTTTAGAGTTATGAACATAGACTCATGCCTACCTCTCCACATGCTCTGATGAGATCAATTAAAAAAATTGTTTCCTTCCCTTTCCAGTCATGGAAAGAACAGTAATTATCTCTCATACATCAAGCTCACCGTTCCTACATCTAAACCTGTCAAGTTTGGTATACAGAAGAGAAGGATCTCGTGTCTCTGCATTTCTACATCACTCCCCTAGCAAGACAGACAAGCCCAACTTTTGCTGGCTGGCACTCCACCAGGAGTTCTAGTCTCAACAAGAAGAAGCCACAGTAATTTCTAACTTTAACAAAAGCATGAGAAGCAGTAAGTTAAAGAGCCTTTCTTTGGGATCCCAAGCATCAGTACCTCTAACTCTGGAGTTAATGTTTGCCTGCTAAGCTGCTGAATGAGTTCCAGCCTCTCAGTCAGCCATGCTACCGAGGATGGCAGAGTTGCCTTAGGTTTGAATAGTTAGCATTACCTTTTTGAATTCAAGTTCATTAACAACACTTAGAGTGCTGAGGAAGGAGTCCAACAGATTAAGTTGATTAAGATAAAGAGCTCACATCTGTTTAAAACACTTGGCACAGTGCAAGCAAGTGTGTGCCAACTGCCTGCCTGCAAGTTACAACTGAGAGTCAGAAACCAGTACCCACACAGAAGCAAAGATCAGCCAGCTATCTCGGCTTTCAGTACCACGTTTAGGAACTTTCAACTGTTCAGACACCAGAAGTTAGGATCTGAAGGCAGTCACTATGATCACTTACCTGTTACTTTCAATAAAGGAAGTGTTGAACCAGAAGAAGAATGGGCAGTCATCATAGCCTTTTGGGAGATCCTAAACACAAAAGACTTTGTTTAAGGCCTCCATTAGACAATAGGACGGATTTTTTGCAGAGCAAGAGTACCCATCTCAGTCATTTGGTTTACAAAGCTACAGTACCAGAGTCAATACACTTGAAGAGCCCAATATCACATCCAGATCACTATTTTCACTGAAGTTATTTCAGGACTAGGTCACTCAAACTTAATACGATGAAGTAAGAGACCCATGTTAGAAGCAGCAGGTACTCAACTAAGATGTCCTGGTTGTACGGTATGAACAGCCAAGATGCCTCCCCCGCCTGCACAGGCTGATGTAGCAACATTTGCTGCATTGCTCACTGCAGAGGTGGAATAACAGCTGCTACAGTGGGGCCACCCTACATGGCAGGAGTCACTGGGGAGGAACGCAGATTCTGCCCCACGCAGCACAGCCAGCACCCAGCTGCTGTTTGCACTGCAGCCTCTCATACTCAAGTAAAGGACTTCATGCTGTTATACTTACAGAATGCGACTCAAATCTGACTTTCACATCACCACTTATTACAGGGCTGTCTTCCAAGCCAATGACTACAGAGTCACTTTCAGAATCAAAAAAGAGCTGGATAACAGAATAAAGTATTACTTTTCATAAAAGTTACTGCAGAGAGACAAGAGACCAATTCATGACAATACCTAGCTACAAATACAATAGCAGTGCTAGAATAATAGCCGACAATTTAAGCTACTCAGGTCAGAGCAAGCTGTTGCATTTAATTAACTTCTAGGGAAATCTTTCACTATCTTACCACTACTTTTCCTGTAATTTAGCAAAGCTTAGCTTTTTCATTGTCTCAGAATTCACAGCATCCATTTATTTAAGTATTTTTATGTCCAGCATTCAACTTCTACAGGAAGATGCTTTTGACTTATAAGTCAGCTTTCAGCTTCTGTGACTCCACTGACATGATTTCATAGTATGCTCACCTTGCAGTTTCCTTGACTGGCACATACACATTCTAGTACAACTTGCTTCCTCACTATTATCTGCATCTTCATATCAGTTCCATTGCCTTTCCCAACTCCTAGGAAGAGAGAGTTGCATTATACCATAGTACATACATTAGCTGGAAACACAAGTGGTCATGAAAACCAAGTGCAATCCTATTCGAGAGTCCTTCCTCTCCAGAATGCCTTGCTATAGACTTTAGAGACCTCAAATCCAAAAGGTACCTCAAGATTCAGTGGTTGAAAGCTGTATTTTGAAGTAGTGGTGAGTCCTACTAGTGGAGCAGGAAGAGGCTAATGTAAAGTCTAGTTCCACAGACTGAAGAAGAGCAGTTTGAAGTCGCCTTGAACAAGTAGTGCTGAACTTCCAGCCTTTTATCAAAATTACCAGTACATATGTACAGAAACAGGTATGTCTATCAAGGTGAGAAACATTAGGGGATCTAGTTCCATGTGTGGAGTTAATCTCACTTGAAAAGTGATTCCCCTCCCAAAACAGCAGGTTGTATGTGAGCCAGCATTTGACCAGACACCCAGAAAATGACAGAACACATGGGGCAACTGCACTCCAAAGTGCTCTTCATTGTATTTTTAACTGTGCCGTTTGAATTCTCAAATCCCAGTAAGTCTACATTCTTATCATGGGCTTAGCAAGAGAGACAGTAGAGATCAGCTGCTTGCACTAGAAAGCCATTACCAGATAGCAGAATGCCCAAATTCAAGAGTTCTTACCATGTATAGAGTGGATTTTGAGGTTTTTTATTTTGAGTTGTCTCTCTGGTGGGAGTTTCAAGTTATACTTGTTTTTCAGGATCTCATAATACCCAACATACCTACTCTGTAATGCAAAAAACCCAGACACATTATGCAGTTTCTGTACCCCACACAGACTAATTCTAGGCAGAAGTAGGATTAAATAGATCTCTACACCAAGTTCTTAGCTCTAAGTCCACAGCTAAGAAGTAGCCATTTGTTCTCCTTCCCCTCCCCATTTCAAACATTCCTCTAGACAAATTCAATATCTACATTTTTAAGCAGTATTTAAACTTCATGTTCTACGATGAATTATATACTTTTGAATTCAGCAAGAAGGTGAGGAGCTTTTATATTGTAGCTTTAAGGGACAGAATGTTTAATGTACAAGACACTAATTTTACAGAAGCACATTCTGAAGGACAGCTGTACTTCCATTCTATTTTATATCAGCAACTGAAGTACCTCTGTCACCAGCTCCATCTCACACCTCTGAATCTCACAGTACACAGTGAATCAAAGTAAGCAAAGCCTCCAGCTGTGGTCTGAGGCAATAACTTGTTTTATATTTCCTTGTGAATGCAGTCTCTAGAGGATGCATTCCTCCACCCAACCATATCAGTGCCATAGCCCTCCCCAGGCCAGGCTGCAGGCTTCAGTACATCCTTGATAAACAGCCTGGTTGTCTCACATGGTCATGCTCCTGTGAGGGTGGGCAAACACTGCAACAGGTTGCCCAGAGAGGTTGTGGAGTCTCCATCTGTGGAGATGTTCTAGACTTGACACAGCCCTAGGCAACTTGCTCTAGGTCACCCTGCTTGAACAGTGGGGTTGGACTGAAAGCTCTCAATCTCAATTCTGTTATCATCAAATCTGAATTATGGTATTGAAGATACTACACAGAGAAAGGCATAAAGAATGTGCTCAGACAAAGCGGGGGGGAAGAAGCAGTGGAACCCTACCAGTTGCTAGTCTTCCAACCCTTAAAGAAAGGGTACAGAAAGTTCAGGAGTTAAGCATTAGTAGGAACCTGCATCTCTGAAACAAGGCAGGGGAGGTGGGGTAGCACTCACAAGGCTAATGTTGGTTTGGCTACTGTTACTGGACCTGCTCAAGCTTACCTGGGATGGAGTTTCAACTCCTTGAAACTTGGTACTTGTGCTTCTATCGGTTCTTCTCTCCCCAAAGTAGTCTAAACTTTCCTACATAGGAAAATAGTTTCAAGGGTTAAGATATTCATCCCCCACCATTCCCCTTCCTGAGAAGTGGATAGTAAACTAGAATTACACTAGTCAATTCCAATAAGGGAATGCAAGTGAAAATATGCAATAGTTGTTTTGGTACCTTCTAAAGGAGGCTTTTAACTAGAAAGTATTAATTAGGAAGTCAGATACATTAAGTCTGTCATTCATGAGAGTGCTAATAAACCTCACTGAATGAGGAGAGCAATATGCTTTTTAAACAATTGCTTTAGAACCATCTATATTTCTCAAGCGGTCCATGGCAGACCAAGCTGAACATTAGTTTGGATCATCACAAACCAAACTTGGAAAAACAAGTGATTAAATGGTTACACACTCTGGCCAGACTACCCTGGCTCTTCTACAGCCCAGGTCTCCAAATTAATATACCAGACCTGGGGTATTAAAGCAGCACATGCATCTGTCCTGGCTGGGACTTGCTGATCTTTCTCCCTTTCCCCAGAAGGGCTTCTTGCTGTAATGCTGGCAGTCAAGACAAGACAATTCCTGATGCCTCACACTACTTGGAGGAAGGTTGGGGAAAAAATTGCACTTAAAAACAGTGACACTATCTTTAGTAGAGCATACTCAGAAGCCACCTACAATTTAAGGAAGTTGTTGCTCAAGATCCTAGGTCTATTATGCCTCCAAAGAAAAAAGTGCTTCGAAGTTGGTATCCTATTAAGTTCTACTTTACCAGTTCTTCCTGATCAAGAATAGTCTTCATCAGAAAGGAATTTACATAGTAGCAAAATTTGCAAGAACTTTTTTCTAAAACAGGTTGTTTGCAGTATCCTTTTTCCACTATAGACTTTTTGCAGAGTATTAGTGTATTTAACCAATTAAGTAGGTTCTAAAGGGGCATTTTGAATACTAGAAGAATCAAAAAATAAACACCAGTTTTTACCTTTGCACTCTCAAACTGGTCACTGTCAATGAGCCAGGTACAGACCATTGTTCCAGTCCTGCCTGTATTAGAAGTAAGAGACAGGTTGAACTACAGGAATTCAAAGGTATTTGGGATTATTTTTAGATTTGAAATAGAAGAGATAACAGGAGATAAGTGACACTAGAGTAGTCAAGTGCCTGTATTTCTGGGAAGAATGAGTTAAATACAAGATACTGCAGTTTGTTAACTTGTTCCTTGAAAGGAGTTCCCACATTTCTTCATAGTATTCCTAGAGATACTTAGGAAGCTGGCCAGCATCTGCATACTCCATTGAGCAGGCAACAGAGTCAAGTACACGCTATAGATTAGGTTAAAGCATTGGCAAGTGCAAGTCTATAAGCTTCAAGAGTTGCTCCTCTGCTCCAACTTTTTTCCCCCAACCCTACTAAGAAGGCATCAAGACTGCTAGCACAAAGACTCCAATATAGTCTGTTTTGAATTCAAAATCTCAAAAGGTCAAGTCACCCCTCCCTACACTTCTTCAAGCTGGTTTTGGCCTGCAGGTAGTTTCAGTGTTCAGCTTTGCAAAACCTTATAAGCTATGGTTCCAAGTGGGGGAAAGCCTTCTTTATGTTAAGTAACCACCTGGTTTAAGCCAAGTATTTGCAGTAGTAACAGCAGGTGGCTAAAGATGTGGCAGATGTTTGCAGGGAAATTTTGCTTATTTGCACAGCTATCTATGCACTTCAACAGCTCCCACACTACTACAGGTTGTGGATAGCACCTGCAGGTCAGCTCATGTGCGGTAGCTTTGACTAGCCTGTTCCCATAGGCTACATTGTATTCTATCACACAATACCTTGTGTATCTTAAATCAAGATCCAGCAGTACCTACAACATTCCCCTCCACCACCACAAGAAATTAAAAAGCTTGAGGTATATTACAGTGTAGGATATTCAGTGTGGGTGACTGGCTGCCAGGGAGCTAGAGCAGCAGCTTAACACTTTTGATGGTAGCAGTTTCAGTAGCTCCCTATCCCCAGCCTCTCCTGTCCTGGTAGTCAGGACAGCAGGAAGCTATTGAAGACCATTTTAAGAGATCAGATGCCAGCTTAGATTAAGAACCAATCAGGCTACCTAGAAATGGGGTTGCATAATACTAAACACAGCACTATACTGTTGCTAGTCATCACAGTGTTTGCAGAATTTGTCAAGTTATACTTTAAACCCATCTCATTCTATGGCTTAAGGCCATACTTGCATCAAAGAAGCCATAATAAGAATAACATGTAATCTGTGGCATACACAGATTACACGTGAGAAGTCCTACCTTTGCCTCCTTTACAGTGAATTGCTATGATGTTCTTTTCATCTTGACTCATCCATTCACGGACACTGGCAGTGAATTTCAGCATGTCCCTAGATAAGGGGAAAATTAGTGGATCAAAGCAAATGCCCACATAGAACTATCATGTTGTATGTATTTCTTGACAAGACTCACTGTAGCGCTGGGACATTGTGGTCATCAATAAAGATCCTTTCCACCCTGTAGTGGAAGTACTTGGGGTCATAGCCTTTTTCACCTACAAGGAAAGATCTGGAGTTATGCCAGAAAAGGGAATAGACTTGCAACAAAGAAAGTGGCTCATGACACACAACCACTGGTCTGAGCATACACTAGCATTTAAAGTGCAGTAGTAAAAATAGACAGATCAAAGTGGAAAAACTATAAGGTAATTTGGCTAAAACCATGCTTGCTTAGCTTCTAGTTTCACATATCTCACTTTTAAGTGAAAATTCATCTCCAGGCCCAGATGGCCATTCCTTTCCATAGGGGTTATTTAGGGATCTGAAAGTTAGCGTTCTGATGTACCGTCAGGGTCAAGCACAGCAACCACCACCTACAGAGTGGTAAGGAGCTGCTAACACCACACACCTCATCCGTGACCCCTCATCTACCCCTCTGCTGGCTAGATGACAGTTTCAATTTTTCAGGACTTCAGTATCAATGCTTCTATATCACACCTTGTCTGCTTCCAGCTCGGATGCTCTACTATGAAAGCAGAAACCACAGAATAGCTGTTCCTGAAGTATTTTTCATTGTTTTAGCCACCTCTAAACAGAAGAGCCTTTAACTATTCATTCACCTCATTCTAAGCCTTCATTAGAAAAAACCTCCAACATAACCCAAGTTTTAGCCCAGGTTTAGCTTTCCATCTCTTTAGCAAGATTTTTGGAACATTGAAGCAATTGTTCAGCATGAGCAAGGAAGTCTAAACTGCAAGGCATCCAGTATCTCCTTTGCAAGCTTTGGTGCCATATATTAGATGCTCAAAGTCAATAGCCACATTCAGGACAGAAGGTAGTCAGAGACAGCTGTGTACTTTTGACAGACTTTAAATTCTTGGAGATCTAGTATTGCCACCATCATACCTTGAAAAGATTTTTTTCCGTTTAGCAGCATTTCAATACACTCATCAGCTAAACATACTTACTGCAGAGATTGTAGACTTTATAGTGGTCTGCATGTTTGGTGTCCAAAAATCTTGCAACTTCCTAAAGCAATAAAAAGATACCAGTTCAGAGTAGTTAGTGCTCTACTCCTTATTTCCACTGCCACCCCACATCCAAGTGGTGTCAGCAACTGCATTCATAGACAGCCCTTGGACAGCAGGCCTTTCCAGCCCAATAGCTCAGGTTCTTGTCTGGAATAAAAGTACTACTGCAATTATCTTCCCTGCCCTATATATTTATGTTTTCACAATATCAGGCAGCATAGCTCTAAAGGGCATTAATACAGACCTTTTAAACATCTTTATTTAGATGAGTATACAGTTCACATCACTCACACTATTACTAGCCTGGGACAGAACCAACTTGGTTCTCTGAAGCGTTCCCAAGGAACAGGAGCATCAGAGCACCAGTGTGTGCACACTATGAGATACACCCCACTAGGCTTAGCTAAGAGACTACAACACAAGCAGTGCAGCACAGTGGAGACCACCATTTAGTCATTCCAATCAGCCAAGACAGCAGGACTAGGACTGACTTGACAATCTAGTCCACACGTGAATTAGTGGGAACCTAGAAGTAAAACAGCATTCAGAAATACTGAACTTGGTAGATGAGAGATTTTTACCTCTATAGGGTTCCTATAGAAAGACTGCTTCCCAGAAGATGGAAATGACATTGCAATAATGCGATCTGTGGAAGAGACAGCAATCAGAACAGGGGGAATCCTCCCCACATGTAGCAACTACATGGAGAGCAAAATCATTATGAAACAGCTTATTTCTACCTTAATTATAAGAACCACCTACGCACTTCTGAAAGGTTTTCTGCATTTAGTATAGCTAGAGCATGAGAATAATGATAGCTGATGCTTCAGGAAGCGTTAAGTGTCAGTTTCCATAGAATCACAGGCAAAAATACTATGAGTTAGTCAATAGTTTCTCAGCTCTAGTTCCCTAGGCCTCATGATAATTTCTATCATTACATACATGTGATGTATGTACAGCATGTACAACCTCTCTCCTAGAAGGCTAATCCCCAAGAACAGCATCAGAATCAGGAATCTTTATTTCAAAATCCCACAGAAAAGGAGTAGGCCTAGTTTGACTTCATACTTAAGTTTCATTAGTCTAAAACACTGCCTGTATTTTGTGTCAAGCACCTAACAGAATAACCAGTGTTAGGAGGATGTAACATGCTGCAGAGTGTCATTTGCATCTACAAACCAGTAACATAAGTGAGATCCAGATCAAAGCCATCTTTCATATAACGCCTTTTGTTTTCGGAGACCTGCCAAAAAAAAAGTAGAGTTAGTCTTCCAAAGGAATGCCAAAGATCAACAAGTGTTGCCTATTACTAGGAAAAACCAGCCATCTAGACTCTGAAGTTAAGTCATGAGTAGCAGAGCCTCATTTTGCTATAGCAGACTTCACAGCATTAGCCAAGAATAACGTTTATTGTGTTAGTTTTTAGGTAGAAGCCCCATACAGAGTTTTTACCCTGAAGTATCAAAGTTTATTCTAGTGGAAAGAACACTGCAGATTCTTTGCTGGCTGCAGCATGAATCTGTCATTGCTATTGAAGTGTTTGGGGGCTGACAGAAGGAAGAAAGTTAAGGGCAGCATAACCAAGACTGCTTATTCCTGAGCACAAGGACATACTTGAAGCTTCAAGTACCACTTTAGTGCCCCTGATGAAAATAAGAGGCATTTACAATGGATAGGGCTTCAACAGCTAGATTGTTTTGTCTTCACCTGGAATAAGCAGAAGCATTAAAATTCCTATCTTCCTCCATGTGAGGGAAAACAGTCTACGTACCACGCAAACTAGAAATTATCAATTGAGACACATGGTGGTGTTGCAATCACTTTGATATGCTGGCCTTACAGGTCAAGTTGCTGCTTACTCAAGCAAAGTTAAGAATTATTAGCTATACTGAAGTTGGAGGCAAAGCTCCAGTACTCTGTCAGGGACACTGAACAGACATGCTGCTTAGGCAATATTATCAGTTGCAGACCAATAGGCTGTGGGCAGTCTTACTACTCACCATTGATAGCTGCCTGGAGAAAGAGTGAGTTGTAAACCGTAATAGTAGCCTAGATATATTAAGAGGCCAACTTACCATTCTCCTGGTCACCACTTCAAGTTGCTTCTTTTGTGAAGCCAGGCGAAATATTCTTATTAAGATAACAATTCTCAGAACTCGGAGGAGAGTAACCATTCTAGGTAAGAGTCAGATTCACCATGAGAAAAAATAAACACAATTAAACTTAGATGCAAAGCTTAAAGCTATTTAAAAGCTGTTTCGGAGACAGTTTAAAACTTTGTTTCATATACTGAACTAGGACTTCTCAGGCTGATTTTGGAGAAAGAATATTATGCTTGAAGAATACCATGGTTTTATTGAGGTTTTTTGGGAGTACATGTTCTGAGCAGCTAACAGAACTGGGAAACCCCCTACTTGCTCGAGCAGACTTTCACAGGCACCTCCGCCCAGCAAGCAACAAATTCCCTTAACACTACCTATGTTATTATCCCCAAATTCTCATTCCTTGAAGTTGTTCTCAAGTATACATCTAAGGTAAGTAGCCACCTGAAAAATAGTTGAAAAGAAAAGCTAGACAGGCTATATACATCATGCCTTGATTAAGAAACCTGAGAACAAATCAGTATAAACCTGTGTTTAATCATTCAGCAACTTGAACAGATGATTTGGTTTGAGGAACTTTGAACTGCTGTTGAACTTTGAAGCAGGCAAGATGCTTATGTGAGTGATTCTACTGAAACAACTGAACAGGAGCAGCTGCTTTCACATACCCTTAGGGACTAGGGCAAACTAATATTAATTCCTTAAGGAGGTATGTAAGCATATACTTTTAAGGAGCACATGCACATATTTCAGGTCCAGATACACTTAGGTAAGAATCTTGGTGAATACCTACAATAAGGGGGACAAATATTATGGAAACATTATCCCTTCACCTCCAGTTGAAGACAGTCTGCTCTCCACTGATGTGGAGCTTAAAGTCAGCAAGACAAGGTTGTCCTGGACACCCAGAGGAAAGCTTCGGTTTTCCCCCAGCTCCTTCCTAGTCCAGGACCACCCTACTGTTTTCAAAACAGAGCTCCCTTGGAGCTAGCAGCCAAGGAGCTGAACCAACACTGGAGTGAAGACTCCACAGCCTGAACTACAACTGTGAGAAGCAGCTCTTCAAGATAAAAGCAGTTTGCATTCTGCCCTTTAGAAAGTTAGCCAGTTAAGCATTAGCTCCCAGACTGATACACAGCTCTTATTCCTCAATATCCTTTTATAGGTCAGCCTTCAAGGAAACAGGTAACTCATCCCAATGCACACCCAGCTAGACCAGGTAAGAAATAGCAACCATACCCCTCCATCAGGGCATGTTACCTCTATGGACTGCCACCAAAATGTCACTTGTCACATTATGCTCTCATCCACATAAAAGCTGCTCAGATTCTAATTATTCTGAGATGTATCAGGTGCTTTAAGACTGCTGTTTGCCTCCTGAGGAAGGTCTATGAAGAAAGAAAAGTTACAACCACAGGTGGGCTACTGGGAATTAGTTGGATTGTGTGGACACTACTGAAGTGTTAGGTGGGAAGACCATCTCAAGAACAGAACTGAAGAGCACTTAACAAGAGAAGCCTTAGAGGGCCTCAAGAATTGCATGGGTGAAATAGTAGGCCCCAGCTTAGTATCTTCTGAGAGCATCAGTGTGAACTCCTTTTTATGTGACCCAAATGCCTATTCTAAATCCCCAATGAACTTCAGCAAGTCAGAATACAAGGAACTTGCACACACCGATCTACAGCAGGATGGGTCAGCACAGGATCAGGCCTACCACAACATAGCCTAGCAAAGATAGCAGTGCAGATTACCTTGTCACAGTGCTACTTCTCCTACCTTTAACTGGATGCTGCCATAAGATGAAAGCTGCTTTAGAAAAGTGTGGCCAGAGAGATGGGAAGTAATCATTAAACTCAGATTAATGTTTTAAAAGACCTAGAAGGAAACAGCCTTTTATAATTCTGAGGCTGCAAACGCTATTCCTTTGCCAGTTCTACTTTTTGAAACCTGAATTTTGCTGGCATTTGAAGAGATACTAGTACTTCCAGATGTTTGTGCAACTCTGGATTCTTCAATAACTAGACTTTGAGTTGGTTTCTTCTAGAAGAATGTTTCCCTCCTTGTGCCCAGTAGCCAGTTGAATTGGGGGTGATTTTTTTTTTGAAGAGCTCAACTTCTTTCCCTGGCTGATACAATCAAGTTCCAGTAATTCAAACCTAGTGCACATAAACTAATCTTAGAGTTGGGAGTTCTGTTTCCATCAGGAATGGATTCCTCTCACAGGTTATCATCTGATCAAGCTACATAAATCAGATGGAAATATGACTTGAATTAACTTATGCACTTAAACAGCATGTTTCCCCTCCCCAGGGCATGGCTGGAAAGTCCAACATATGTTACTATGGGGCTTTTGGGAAAGCAAGGTGGAGGAAACAAGACAGTGTGGCAACTCTTTCTATTTCAAGATCCATTAGATGGAAATCCTCCCTCAGCTGTCTGTTCCATTTGCTATTATAATCCAACTCTTCTTTCTGACCTTCTTCAGACTCGACTCTCTATCAGGGCTGCTGTACACCTTCCTCCCAAAAATGCTTGAGTCAGAGCATTTGATGGCCTCACTATTCACTTTTAGTTACCCCAACTGATGTTTTTCGATTATCTCTGCCTTCAAGACAGGGACAGTCTACAGTATAACTGTAGACCAAAGTTAGGTGTCTCTATCCTCCATTAGTCTGTACCATGAAATACTATCACAGCCATATTTGTGATCTAGTAAGCTAGATGCACGCATCTAGCTTGGAGATGCCCAAGAAAATTCTTAGAAGACTATCAAGAAAAGAGAGCTCACATTTAACAGCTGCCATACCATTCTTACCTTGGTATCTGATCTGCTGCAGCAAGGTCTGAGAAGGAGTATGTCATGTTAATTAACAGAGTGCCCACCACTATGAATGCATCCAAGATATTCAGTTTGGACCGGAAATAGTTCCTGAAGCTGAAACAAAAGAGAGTTTTAGACAAATGCCCATATGGATAGTAGATTTTGAAACACATCTTCAGGAAAAGAACCACCTATACAGAACTACTGCTAGAGACAAGCTGTCCTGGTTTCAGCAGGGGTAGAGTTAATTTCTTTTCTAGTAGCTGGTACAGTGCTGTGTTTTGGATTTAGGGTGAGAACAATGTTGATAACTCACCGATGTTTTAGTTGTTGCTAGGTAGTGTTTACACTAGTCAAGGACTTTTCAGTTTCTCGTGCTCTACCAGCTGAGAAGGCTGGAGGTGCACAAGAAGCTGGGAGGGGACACAGCCAGGACAGCTGACCCAAACTGGCCAACGGGGTATTCCATACCATGGGACGTCATGCTCAGTATATAAAGCTGGGGGAAGAAGAAGGAAGGGGGGGACGTTTGGAGTGATGGCGTTTGTCTTCCCAAGTAACCGTTACGCGTGATGGAGCCCTGCTTTCCTGGAGATGGCTGAACACCTGCCTGCCCATGGGAAGTAGTGAATGAATTCCTTGTTTTGCTTTGCTTGCGTGTGCGGCTTTTGCTTTACCTATTAAACTGTCTTTATCTCAACCCACGAGTTTTCTCACTTTTACCCTTTCAATTCTCTCCCCCATCCCACTGCGGGGGGGAGTGAGCGAGCGGCTGCGTGGTGCTCAGTTGCCAACTGAGGTTAAACCATGACACAAGCTCTCCTGAAGTAGTTCATAACACTGAAGACTCACTAAGAAAATAACCTTACACCTACCTGGTCTACGCACATAAGTCACAGCAAAGCTGATTCAGTTTCCAAGTGTCCACTTACACCAAAAGCAATTTACAGATTATTCTATAGATGGGTAACAGCCAATATACACAGCCAAGAAAAGATGCAGCCATTGTCTTGACCAGGTTTTCTGGTCATGACCAGAAAATTAGCCTACACGGCATCCATGTTCATAGTCCAAGCTTGGAGTATTGCTTCCTTGCTAGCCTGAGAGCTTGCCACACTGACTTAACTTTTGCCCAGGTCTTACCCTTCAACAAACACCCTCAGGAGAACATCGATGAGAAAGAAGAGTGCTATTGCCAGGGAAACACCTTCAAGAATCTCTCTAACACCCTTCTTCTTCTCACTGATAGCCAGATCCACAATCACGACTATAATGTCCACAATGATAAGTACAACTCCAAATACTCTGCAAGAAGAAAGAGACAACTTGAGAGGTAGGAATGAGTTGCTGACATTTGACTGAAGAGCACATGCCCAGATTTTTTGTTTTAAGCTGTTCCAGCAAGAGCGTGTTCTCTTATATACAGATTGAGGCCTGCTCGCAGCTGAAGGATTCAAATTGCATTTTTGAAGAGATCTGCACAGAGCACATCATCCATGTGGAACTGTACATTTACCTCTGACTCAGCTGTAGTTATTAATCCATAATTCCACAGCTACCTAGAAGTGGTGCAAACCTGAATGCTTTAAGGCACGCAAGTGTCAGTGCTTTCAGTACACAGTGCTGAAAGAGTAAGTCTTTCAGCTTACTCACCTTCCCTCCAACTTGTGACCTAGTGTCATCCCTTAAAAAAATAACTGTCTTTAATGGCTTACCTTGTTTCAGCACCTAGACTACATGCAGCTAACCAACTGGTTGTTCAAAGGCTGCCACAGCCTGGAGTAAGCCATTAAAGAGCTTTTATCCAAGTCAACGGCATTTACAGTTCCGATTTTCAGCTCTCCTTGGACAATGTAATCATATCTGTTTAAGACTTCTTTCCCAATCAAAGTACTTTTCTCAAGTCACCCTTTCAGAGGGTGATAGGGGATTTTGTACTTTCCAGACAGAGCAGGCTGGAGTCACTGTTGTTCAAGGAACTCTCCAAGTTCTTACACCAGAAATAAGGACTATTTCTACCTTGCCCATATCAATACAAGCATGATCTTTTACCTGAATCCAAATGACATCACAAATGGGGAAATTTTTCTCCTAATTGCACTGCAAGAGAAGAGAATCAGCATCAAGACAAGTGACATCTTGCTACTGGTATTAGCCACAAGAGCACTATTACATTCTTTTGTTCACATTCTTTTAGTTTTAGAATTCTGTATAGTACTGATTTCTTTAAGAGGAGATTATTCAGTTGCATTCATGAAGCATATAGGTTAAGACAGTACTTGAAAGCAATACTTTGACCCCTTGTTAGAAGTACTATTCATCAGTTACAGACCCTAGAAGTACAGCAGTATGTACTCATGCATAACACTATTCAGTGTCACAATTCCAGTGACGCTAGAAGTCTGGCTTAATGCCCAGTTATAAGCTTTAAGAAGTGGGCTTATATAATTGCTATTGGCCAAGGGGAAGATTAAAGGATAAACATCTCTTAAGGTATCTTGTTCAAGATAAGCTTATATATCAGGGGATTTTGTTTTTCCCCAGGCCTGGAAAGAGCTGCACTTGTTAATAGCTCCGCTACTGCTTCTGTGCTCTTGGAAGAGAGGAAGACAAACCCCTCTTCTACCTTTAAAAGGAAATACTGGTTTGGCTTTCAGCTTGAAGACTCAAGTACCTTTTAAGAAAGTGAGTTACTGAAGCTAACTCTCACAATTGGAAGAACTCATCTCCAGCCCTAGCAGGGTTCCAGCTCCTGTTTTCAGTTACGAAAGATTTGTTGCCTCTTGGGTATGCTTTAAGCCTTCTGGTTTAAAGCTAGGCCTTTGTGTAATTATCTTACTAGCTGAAAGTCTCTTTAGCCTACACCAAGAACTAAGGTAGAAGCAATTATCTGCAAACCCCAAGTTCTGACAGTTTGAAAAACAGATTGCCAGTCTGTTAAGTAATCTTGGGATTACTTAACTACTCTAAACACCAAGTCTTCTCTTAGACACTTAAAAGAAAACACCTTCTCCAAGTATATCACTAACAGTAGGACCTACCAAAAGTTCTGACGTACTGACAAAAAGTACTGGTAGATTCCTTTTGTATTGTTCACATATCTACCCTATCTTTCCTGTTATATACAGTTACTACACTTCCCCTCCCCACCACCATTAGAGACACCATGTTACAGGAAGTCTTTGACAGCTCAATAATGCATATTGCACCCCAGTGATCTTGTCTTAGCTACTTGTCTCCTCTAGCGTAACTTGACCACTGCATTCCACCTAGTGCATATACTTAACACCTCAATAACTCCGTTTAAGATAAGGCTGGGTATCTTTGAAGTGATGAGGAAGATTCTTGCTGGGCTTACTGAATTAGCCCATACTTCTCATTATTAAGTTCAAACTTTAAACTAAGAAACAAGGTCTAGCCAGCAAACATCTGCATTCTTAAGCAGGAAGGAGATACTTCGGTTGTAGTACCCACTTTTCCCATGGAAGTCAAGGGTGTAATAACAAGCCTTGTCTTGAAGGCAGCCTAGCATATAGGAAGTTCTCCTTGCATTTAGAATGTCTAATATCTAAGGAAGCACTACAATAATTACACTAACAGTTTGTTGGTCTATGTCTTTGCCCAGTCAATCCTACAATGCAAGTGTAGTAGGTACGCCAAGACTTCAACTTCCACAGTCTAAGGACAAATACCTTTATTAGGTGCACTAAAGACTGAAATATATACACACCACTCCAATTTGGCCTGCCAACGTCTTAAATCAGTTGAAGAGAATGTGGCACATTTGCTCACATACTTAGCTTAAAGCCTTTGTGAAATGCATTTGTAAATGCCAACTTCTGAATTCTAGAAAGACCTGTCACATAGAAGACCTGAGATAACAGGCTTAACCTTACTGTTCTGGAGCTGCAGGAACAGAGAAACAAGTCTATTCACTTGTCACTGACTTGACTAAGTATGCTTTAAGAGTTAGTAATCTGGTGACAAGAGCTAAGCACTGTTAGAAAATAACTACTTCAAGAACAGAGTTAATCACTAGCAAGTTCAGACAGTTTAGCCTTGACAAGGGCATGATGCCTATCATTTGCCTCAGATGCTCAATTCACCTCATTTTCTCACCAGCATTTGTTCTTCTGTGCTCTCCCAAACTCATTCCTTTAAGAAAATTGAATCAATGCAGTTTGGACTACACATTCTCCATAACATGATGGATTTGTAGCTAGTTCTTGGGTTGGGCTTTCATCTCTAGAGGCATAAAGAAGCTTCCTGAACTTACTTGTCTTTATTATGTACTAGAACAAATGTCAATATCAAGTGATTTGCTGGGCCTATCTCTGCTTCAGCAAGCCATCCGCCTTCTTATTTTGGCTCAAAAGTTTCCACTTTTAGGGGTAAGCAACACATTTAGTATATCATTAGCTTACTTGGAACAGCTGTCTGGTTCATTATCTTCATCACGGCCATCATCAATCTTTACTGTGATCTCTTCTGCTGTTGGAGAGCTGGCAAAGGAATAACACAAGTCACATACTGATACAGATGTCAACTTTATGCATTGCTACCCTTCGTTGCTCCAGAGAAGAGACTATTAACTGTCAGCTGAGCAGTAAGCAGCAGCCTGGGCCAGAGCACAGGCATAGTACCAGGGGAAGAAAGACTTCCCATATGTTGGCACAGCAGAACCCCTTGGCTTGTACTGACCAAGTTCCCATTAGCAATCCATCTTTCAAAAGTTTCTCTCTTAGGGGAGGAAGGGAACAGATGTTTTCAGCAATAGGATAAAAGGCTTTGAAATAGGGCATCCAAGAGTCTGCTGAGGACTTAACAGTCTAGTCCAGACTCTGGAAGTGCTGGAAACATGCATATGCAAAGTTGCTTCAGAGAGCCCAAAAGACGCTAATGCTATTACAGTAAACTACTTGTTCAGAGAATGAATGTTTTCACCAGGAAAAGCCATAGCACAGAGATGTTTTTGTGCAGAGCAGGATACCAGACCGGAAACGGGAAGACCAGAGCAGCAGCAGCTGAGCTAGTGCTAGAACAGCATTTTTTTGGGGTAGTGGCTACTTGCCATAACTTCCTTAAAAGGGTCTCTTTAGACCAAGTTTTTGTTCAGCCACCTGAGAAGCTCTGAAGGCCACATGATGACTTCAGAGAAAATAAAGCGTAACATCTAAATCCAGGAGTTTCTAATTCAGTCTTCTGCACAGAAATACTGTGCTACATAATAGCACAGCCACAGTGTTTGCTATAGCTCTGTCTTCTGGCCTCATTGCCTCAGAACAGCACGGAAACATCAATATTGAATATGTGTATGTAGCTCTTCCTGCCCAAGAAGCAATCTAGCATGTTTGAAGCATTAGTGTAACAACTCAGAGGATCCAGGTATTCTTCATCCTCCACAATGGACCCATGCACCAGCACTGCTTCTGCAGTGTGGGCTAACCCCCTTTTAAGCAAAAAGTTTAATGATGCATTTCCTACAGTGTCAGCAACCAACACTGATGGTTCACCACCTGCACTCAGTATCAGGCTGAAGAAAGGAATGACTCTCTGCCCGCCCCCAAAAATTTTGGTATTTAAAGCTACTTTTCCAGCTCCAGTATCTCCAGACACCAGCATTCTCACTTTATTCCTAGAACTGAAGAAAAGCTCTAGTGATGTATGGCCATTTAGCTTTACTTCCCAGCTGTTCTTATGGGATATTCACTTGGAAGTTTCCACTTAATGTACAGCTGAAATTCTTCACTCATTAAAGCAGGTTGCTGCTGCTACAGCAGTTTTGCTGCAGGTCACTTGCTTATACTTGAAGACACATGAGGTGCACCAAACACCACCTTCTTATCCTCTACTGTGATTAAAATAAGAATAAGCAACAGTAGTGTTTTGGGTTAGAAAGCCAGTCTTTAACACAAAAAGAAAACAGAAGCCAAGTCTGATTACACTGTTTTCACTGTGCTCTCACACAAAAATTCAGTTCTAGATAATGTTTTCCACAGAGGGAGTTTGTTTTGCTGAGCACTCTGCATCTACTTGTTGTCCAAGCTGGAACAAACTCTTCGCCACAAGCTACTACATCTAGTTTTTGACTGCTGGGGTGGAAGAGAAGAAAGTGAGGATATACTAGAAGAACCTATTTCCTCCCCACACACTCTGAACTTCAGACTTGAGATTTTTTTAAGGAGAGCGGAGCAAGAGCATCTTGCTCTACAAGAGAACTTGACAGTGTTTCTGGAAGCTAAAAGAGAATTGCCATGAGCTTATTATACCAGGGCTGGGTGCTCTGTACTTCTTAGTTAGTTCTTAACTACTTGTAAGAAGTCAATCACAGCAGCATATTTCTCTTAAAGGTATCACTCCTCAAAGACAACAGCATTTTAGGGGGGGGGGAATACAAAGACTATATGCTGTATAAACTTCAAGCACTCCATCATTGTTCTCTTTGTTATATTTAAAGCACTAAGAAACTCTAGACAGGGGACCACACAGAGCATACTCCAATCCCAAACACATACACTGATGCAGTTCATTTCACTCACCTGGATGCTTCTGTCAGCTCTGCCCCTTGCTCATACCTCACAGTTGTCATTTTACCTGTTGTTGCTCTGCTGGTCTTAAGGGAAGCACATCTAGTTAAAGCGAGATCAGTACGAGAAACAGTAAATACCAGCATCCTACAGCAGCCTCACACTCATGTTACCAGCAGTTGACAAACCACAATCTTTATCTATAAGGCTAGTGGGAGTCAGTGCACTCAGTGGTGTGATGAAGGTTTTTTTGACGATACCTAATATGCCACGGTGACAGTAATTTTAAGACAGCATCTTTACCTCACGATGAAGCACTTTCCCCTGCTTCAAGCTACGAAACACACAAAAGCCCCAGCTGATACCTCCGGGAGGGGAGCAGCCTCAGACTGCTCCAGCAAGCGCGGGCTGGAAGTCCCAGGGAGCGGGTCCAAGAGCTCCCAGCACACAGCAGTTCCTCCGACGGGAGGCCCGCGCTTCGTCCCCCTCC
>NW_008824368.1:1635899-1638963 GCF_000699105.1 Pygoscelis adeliae
GGCTGCCGCCACCCAGGGCAGAGACGCGTGACATCGAGCACTTAACGTTTTTCACGTAACATCGCGCACTTAATGTTTTTGCAGAATCGGAGCCTGCAGGGCAGAATACGGAGTGTTACCCTGTGCTCTGCAGAGGCTTCGCGCCTACCTCATCGCTTGCCAACGGTCAAGTGACAAGCAGTCCCCCAGCGTGAGCATCACACGGTAGCATAGTGCTGCTGCCGGGGCCAGGGCCGCGCCGGGAAGGGGTTCCGCAGCGCGGTCGGCAGCAGAGGGAGCTCAAAGCGAGCTCTTGGGGGCTGTTCCCAGGGCTGCTGCAGCTTGGCCGAGGTAGGTGCTGTTGACCGATGGCAGGAGCCTTTCCGTACGCGTCTTGCCCCAAAAGAATGCTGAGAATAGGTAGTAGCATTTCTGGGCAGCAGGCTAAATAGAAAGTTTCCCTTTCAAGTCTGTCATACATGGGTAAGTAGCTAGTACAGACAGTGGCAGCAAGTAATGAGCTAAATATGTTTGGTATATTCAGATAATTATGTATTCGAGAAGCAGCTAAACATGGATGGAAACTAAGCTGGATGATGAGAAGAAACATTCGATTAATTTGCTTTTAGTTCTGAAAAAAAGTTTACATGTGCAGGTTGTTTAGTACAGGCTTGATCCTGTGGACCGTGTGGGTATCCTGTGAGTTACTCTCAGCAGGAGCTTATGCCTGTGGAGCACCTTCATGGGGAGGACCGTATCGGAGAAGAGTGTAGAAATACAGAAGTCCGGTTTCCCCTGTGCTGGGCTCTGAAAGCACCGAGGTGTGAAGGCAGTTCGGGTATTGAAGTGGACTTTTCACAGAACAGCCTGTAACAACCAGTTAAAGGAGGGGCTGGAGGCTGGAAAGCTTCCAGTTTGGCACTCAGACTGAATGCCAGGGCCGTAAATGAACCAGCTTGCTAGAGGTTGCAGATGCACTTAAAAAGGAAAAACAGTTCTTCCCATTTTTCATCAAATAGGTAGGCGCCGCATTGCCAGTGACAACACCATAACTGTTCCTTTCAATGTTGCTAATCTTAGAGCATTGGTGATGCTGTAGAGATTTGCCAGCTCTCATGCGTCATCATGACTTTCCCGGTGGTTGATCTATTTTCTTAAAATGCTAACTTCTGGAGTCAGATGACTAAAATAAAAACACTGCTTTTTTTTTATTAATAAAATCAAATTTCTAGCTCTCAGCTGGTGGGGAGAAGCATTGGAACAAGATCCAAGGTTCATAAAGCTAAAAATAAAAAGGAAGTATTGAAAATATTCTGGTTTTTAAATTCAAGACTTGTAAATAATTTTCATTATCTTTTGCTGGTTAACTCATGATACTGCCATTTAAAACCCCCTCCGAATCCAGTTCTGATCCCTTGACAATTATTCATCAGTGTAAAATAGCAGAATTGTCAACAAAATGTGGACAGATTGAAATGTTCAGTAAATAATCCAGTTACATACTGGGTAGAGAGCAGGATGAAGTATGCATATCTCAGAGGGGTGATGACATACTTTACATTCCAAAAATAACAGAGAGGGTGGTAAACAGAGTCTCTTAACTTGACAGATTTTAAAATCGGTAGGTATGGCTCATTTATATGTGATACTCTTAAGAGAGACAGCCAAGAAAAGTAATTTTATTTTTTTTAAGCTTTGGGATAGCAGTAATAGGGAGATAAGTGGGGAAAAAAACATTTCTCTGCCAATATTAAAAGCAGGTAGATCAGATGACCTGATGATGATAGATCTGTCAGCTTGGCTTTGCTCCCAGACGAAAAGAGAGCACAGTAGATAGAGGCTTCAACTAATAAAACATTAAAGAAGCTTAGTGATGATGATGATAGTAATAATAATATTTATTATTATTATTAATGCAAATCAACATGGGATTAGGGAAAATAATTCCTGTCAAACTAATTTATATTTCTAAAACAAGATTACAAGTTTTACTGATAAAAGTATTTTGTTGCTTCTGTAAGCAACTGTCTGGCTAGAAAATCACATTTGATTAAAAAGGTAGAAGAATATAAACTCAATCTGGTTCACATTGGTGAAAACTCAGCTCACTAGTCTTAAAATAACTAAAAGGAGAACCATCCTTAAGCAAACAGAGCGTTGCTGCAGGGATTGGGTGTTGTCTTGTGCTGTTTAATGTTGTGTTGTGTTGTTTTGTTTTAAACCATGCCCCAGATAAAATCCCGAGTGATGAAGTTTGCAGCTGACACAGAGGTTGGAAAAGTGGTCAGATAGAAGAATGGCTGCCTAGCACTGTGTAAATTGTAACATCTGGTAAGTGCAGATGAGTGAGCAACGTGCATTTCCATACATCCACTGTCAACCTCAGAACAAAGGACCTCAGGATGGTGCTTTTCAGCCCTTGGTACCTGAACGACCATGCAACATCTTTAAAAAAAATCCATGGTCTACTTATAGTCCCACTGCCTGTCACTGAGAGGCACCCGCCACCTGCATGGGGTATGTGTGTACATGTCAAAAAGCTTGCAAGCATTTCTGGACTAACTTCTCATGTGCTGCAAATCACAATCATCCTGACTGCAGGGAGTAACACCATGGCAGGTCAGACTTGGAGCATCAGTGACTGTGTTATGAAAACAGGTAACTGAAAAATCCTGGTGTAGCGGTAGGAAGTAGCCAACCACAGGTGACTGTGGCATGTGGCTCTGTGGCAGAAGGAATAACAAGATCCTTGGATCCATATACAGGAAAGATGTTGGGTTGGAAATATTGCTTGAGCTCTTTACTTGGCTCCTGTGTGCTCTCAGCTCTCTGGTCCTGGTAACCACAACCCCAGAAGGAAGACGAAAGAGCCATGACATGAGTAAAAGTCTGTGAAGCGCATCTCATCACACCTGGGTCAAGAAGCTCAAAGCTGTCCATCTTCTGAAAGAAAAGATAAGTGACTTAATCACAGTCGGTCAGGGCTGGATCTGTAAAAAAGGTCTAGATGCCCTAAAAGGGGTGTAAGCAGACCTAAAGCTTCAAAATTTAGATCTAGAATCATAGAATCTTTTAGGTTGGAAAA
>NW_008824368.1:1641334-1645449 GCF_000699105.1 Pygoscelis adeliae
ACTCCAGGAACCTCCTAGACTCTTTCCTCTCCGCTGTACTGTATTTCCAGCAGACATCTGGAAAGTTGAAGTCCCCCATGAGAACAAGGGCTAGCGATTGTGAGGCTTCTCCCAGCTACTTATAGAATATTTTGTCTGCCTCTTCATCCTGGTTAGGTGGTCTTTAACAGACTCCCACCATGATATCTGCCTTGTTGGCCTTACCCCTGATTCTTACCCATAAACAACCCTATCGCCAACATCATTAAGCTCTAGACAATCAAAACACTCCCAAACATACAGGGCTACCCCACCGCCTCTCCTTCCTTGCCTATCCCTTCTGAAGAGCTTATAGCCATCCGTTGCAGCACTCCAGTTGAGTGAGTCATCCCACCATGTTTCCATGATGGCAACTATATCATAGTTTTCCTGCTGCACAATGGCTTCCAACTCCTCCTGTTTGTTGCCCCTGCTGCGTGCATTGGTGTAGGTGCACTTCAGTTGGGCTATTCATCCCTCCACCTTTTTGGAGGAAGAAACCTGAATTCCTATATGACTGTTCTCAGGCACTTCTGCGGTTTCTAACACATCCATAACCCTTGCATCTTCGCTGCCACATGGATCTCCATCCCCTACCTCCACTGAGATGGCAGACTGAAGAGCCTCGCTAGCACGCTGTCCCTCAAACATTAGCATGTGACCCCCAGGCTTATCGCTAGCGAGCCTGGTTTTATCCTTTTCCCCCTTCAAATCTAGTTTAAAGCTCTTAAAGAAGGAAAGGTACTTGTTCAGCAGCTGCCTAACCCTAGAGGCAATTAAATTGATTGGGTACCTCTCTGCTGGGCTGCAGAGATCCCCCCGGAACCTGCAGTTCTGCTCCTGTGTGTGCCCTGGACTGTCCTGGCCATGTATCTTTGCTACTTGCCCCTGCCTAGGGCGGATCAGGACCCCAAAACCAGGCAGAGGGGTACTGCAGTCTGTGGAGGCCCCTCAACAAGCCCAGTGAGACCACCTCCACCACACACTGCCATACACCACCCACAGGTCTTCTCACCTCTATGTACGCGTGCTGCATTAAACAACCCTGAATAAAATCACGCCAGGAGCAGAACTTGCTCTTGCCTTTCCTCCTTCCCCGTGCCAGCTGAGTGCTCTACCCACTAGTGCTCTTGCCTTGGGATGTGCTTGTGCCATGGTGCCCAGCCTTGCCCAGGACAAGCTCCGTGCAGCCCCTCGCTCTGTGACTCTGCTGGCTTTCCCCCAGCACGTACGCCCACAGCCGAAGCAGCTGCCGGGGTTTGGGTACCCAGGCAGGGGCAGGCACACAGCTTGTATGTACTTGGACCTAGCCTTAAGCAGGGAAGAAGACATTTGGCAGCAGAGGGCTCTTCCCCTTTGCAGAGTAAGGCATCATGAGTTTAAAAGGCTGCAGGATGAGACTTAGCAGATTCAGACTCGGGACAAAAAACAATAATAATTAACAATGTGGGTGATTAGGCAGTGGAAGAGCATGCTAAGGTCCGTGGCTGGTTCTTCAGTGCGGAATATTTTACACGAAAATGTCTTTTTCTCAAAGAGATGCTCTAGTTCAAATGGGATTGAATTAGGTCAGGGGAGTTCTCTGACCTGAGGTAGGTAGAAGATCACGCAGATAATCCACATACTCCCTCTGGCCTTGTGACTAATTCCCTTTGGTACAGCTACTCCTGATGTGAGATCCGCTCGGACCTGTGCTTGCCCTCAGGAACTTATAAACTAATTACATTTGTTGTGTCAACCCATTAGATACTCACAGGCTGCATGCAGACTCATTAGTTAGACTGAATTATGTCTTTGCTCTTTGAACATTATCAAAACATTCAGATCTAGCATGTTTCATGGTCTGCCACCATTACTCCTTTGTACACAGATTTCTGTGGTTACTCCTTGCTAACAAACCACAGACTTTTAATGCGCATATGTTGGTTTCGGTTATTTCATAGATTGAAACTATGGTGGCTGATGTTATCCTGATCTTTTAAATTTATCTTACTTTTGATGAAACCCTTTATTGTTATATTTAAAAAAAAAAAATTGTTTCAGATCTCATACATTAACTTTGTTTTAAAAAACCTGGCAGCCCAGATTCCTACAGAAGATGTACAGAAGGCTCACACGTCGAAAGCCTGCAGGCCCTTGGTACCTCCACACCTGCAGTGCCTGCAAAGGAGCCTGGTCCACGGTCTCTCCCAGTGAGCAGGATGTTCACGGAAGGTGGGAGGTGATAGAGAGGTATAAATATAATGGCAAATGCATAAAGCACCTGGATTCAGTGCAAATGAGCTGTTTGGCTTGGAGCTGGCTCTAGATTACTCTGAATTTTCCTAGGGCACAGCTAGGCAGTCAGACTTTTGCTGTGGAAACCTCAGGTCTCTGTACCTCCTTTGGAGTCTGAAGCAGTCCGCCTCATTTCTTCCTTTCCCCCTTTAAGAACAAACAAACAACGGGGAACTGGTCTTGGGAGAGTTTTGAGAGGCCACCGCTGTGTTCCAGCTGCAGTGATGTTCCACTGGGCTCTGGGGGAGTGAAAGTCCATTGGGTGTCATCTTCATGTCTTCATTCCGAGCCATTCTTTCTGGGGGAGCCCAGTGCCCCATGACTGCAGGAATATCAAGAGCTGCCCCAGAGCCACTCTCTTCATTCACATTTATCCACCAATTTGCATTCTTGCTATGCTGGCTGTGCATTTAATGTGTGAATAATAGTTTTTTATGACTGTTATTCAGCACCTACATACTTTTGCTGGAAGGAGGGTGCAGGAAAGCAGGGTGGGGAGGTTTTCAGTTAATGAAACTGTTATTATTTGCTGACAAGATCACTGAGTATCTTAAGAAGAGAGAATTTGATCTCCTTCCAAGTAACTAAATAGGAATTTGCACTGCAGAATATGTGTGAAGCATGTGTATTCCAGGAAAAAAAAAAGAAGAGCATTTACAGTCCCATTGCCTAGGGACTTCAACATCTGTGAGGAAACAACATCAGTGATCACACGGTGTCCACGTTCTTTATGACAGCTTGATTATTTTAGCTCCGGGCCAGTGGAGCAGTACATGAACACACCCTCCTACTGGACCCACCTCACGTGAACTCAACCTCATGGCAATCCCTCTCTTGTGCTTCAGATATTCCTGAAGCTTCATCTAGCCTGGGAAAATAAGTTCATCGTGAAGCAGGTATGCAAGAAACACGTTCCAGCTGACTGGGTTTTTCACATGCAGACATTGGTGAGGCTAACACTGGTGGAGTCCTCGAGAGAGCATGAGTGGTCCAGGTGTCTTGGCTCTGAGAGGCATTTGGGGGGTCCCTGAAGGAGAGTTGGGCTTTGAGTCCTGCTCCTGCAAAGTTGCAGTCACATAGCATACAAGCCTGAGTCGCACCGGGACTGCAGTTCCACTGCCCCCTCCTACCCAGGGACCAGCTGGAGTTAGAGACGTGCAGCCCAATGCTTCCTGGCCATACGGCCCTGCAGGCAGCCGCGGGGGCTGACCATGCTGCCCACACCATGACTCCAACGCTGCCACCACAGACCCAGGCCTGTCATCGATCCCACCCGGGATCGGGAGGTGCTCGGGGGTCAAGGAGGTTGTTGGCCATTAAGGCAAGGGCATAAATTGGTGCGCAGTGTCTTAAGCGCTGGCTGGCTGGCTCCAGTTAAGGAAGAGGCTGCTGTGGATGAAAGCCCCAGGGGATGGCATGCAGCCCCCCTGTGCTCGGGAGTGCCGGTACCCAAGCACCCTGCTTTCAGCTGCAGCCGCTGGCCAAAGGGGCAGAAGAAAGAGCCGAGTACCCACTAAGGAGGAGAGGAGACATTTCACTCATTTAATTTCACAGCTTCCAAAACCAGCCTAAAACCGGGGGTAGAGAACAAGCGAGAAGAAAAGCACTGTTTACATAATCCTTTGGCAGTGAAATGGGTCAGCGGTTCTTGCGGGAGAAGAGGAATGCAGTTTTTAAGAAATAAACAGCATCGCTGTACTTGGTAATAGCTGGACAGTCCTGCTTTCCTGGAGAGTAATACAGAAGTTTATGATGGGCTTATATGCCTTGTCTTTTTGGCCCACGGTCTCTCCTCCAAACACAACTCTGTAAAATGGAAC